>NC_141614.1:3460000-3697500 GCF_047967505.1 Dipteris shenzhenensis | reverse complement strand
GAGGCATGTAAGCCCATGAAGGTAAATTTAAGGCCATAAGCATGCTATATAGATGCTTCAACAATGGCCGACTTAGTTGGTTTGCATTCTATCGTCTATATGTGTCATCATGAGCATAGCTGTCAGCCCCACCAAATATCACTCAGGTATTTTTGTTGAGCACCATAAGTCAACTCTTGCAGTAGTAAGACTCGTCGACCACCCTACATGCCACTCATAGGGAACCGATTGAGTATGGCATAGAGGCAATACCATGCTAGTTAGCAAAGGCAAATCAGCTCGTATGAATTAGTTTGTGCGTTCTTAGGTAGGTGCCCTAAATGCATTAAACAAGCAAAGTATTGTCACATATATATTGCAATTCATGGCGAATTAGGCAACTAGGTCGGTATGCTAAGTTTGAAAAGGCCCTAAAACCATAGTTTCTCCCACTCCTTATTATCAATTCCAACCTTCCAAGGTTTTACAGAAGGATAGTTACCCTTCCACACCATTCACTAGCTCTTTCTTACTATATTCAACAAGGTAGATGATAGTCAACTCACTACAGTTGGTCCACAAAATCATTGACTGTTTACAAGTAATCAATTCTCTAGTTTAAGCAACCATTTTACCAGATTAACCCCAAACCAATAAATGTTTAGAAATGGCCCAAAAAGACATCCTAGTATGCGAATACTTTTTTAACCCCATCATCACAATCGTGTGTGTGTGTGTGTGTCTGTGTGTGCACGTGCGCACGTGCCCAACCATCCACCTGCACACAAGTCCACACCCTATGAGGGCCACCACTTATACACCAAAGGAGAACTTACTAGACAACCATTAATAGATTATGTATCTTGATCAAAGCTTTTCTAGTGTCATTACCAATGTAGGTGATCACAATAATCTTATACACAAATATAATATAGCTATGAATGTTTACCTCCTTTCCATGCTTTGATAGAGTGAGAAAATTGTGGCTTGTATCATTACCAAAGTAGATGATCAAAATATATACACATTAAACATAGCTTTCCAGGTCTATCTCTCTTGCCGGCTATTGATAGAGTGATACATTTGTGAACTTGGTATTCAAAAAAATACCTTAATAGTTTGATCATCTTCCTCAATAGGAATAATCCTAGAGGAAGCCCTACTTCCTTCTTTGGAGTTGTACCTTGTGTTCCTATCTCTTGTTCTATCCAACATGGATGAACCAATCAACCTCAAAACATCCTATTTCTAGCATTGTTATTTATGTAGAATCCATAAGAGTCATCATATTATGACTCGTCAAGTCAAACTTCCTTTTATAGTCATCGTGTTGTGACTTGTCATTGGATATAAAATTTTAATGACTTTTGAAAGCCTTTGTATAAAGGCTTGGATTCCAATAGATGGAGCTGGTAGGAGGTCCAAATACCCCATCTTTATATAGTCCTATAAATTGGACATAAAAGATGTTATGGATGGTAATGGACGAGGGTTATCCTCCCTTCTCCATCCCACCATGCATGTGTGTGGTCATTTCAAGACAAACATAAACCATTTCAATCCTTTTAAGACGTGAAGCCACAAGAAAAACTTTAGGAGAAGGTTCTCTTTATTAAAACCCAATTTGCTATAAAAATATACCACATGATGTTGAAGGAGCTCCACTCACCTTCATCCATCCATAAAAAAGGACAAGTTAGAACTAGACCCTTTAAATGTGGGATTGCAAGCTTTGTGGTGCAGCTCCACTTGTTATCGATGTCACAACATCATGAAATACATGTACTAGTAGATCATATTAATCTCAAATGGTGGTGCTTATAGTGGCACCTCAATATTGGATTCACTAGTCTCCATATGCTCAATGTTTTATCACCCTATCAAAAATTTCTTTTGTTAAGAGGCCATATGAGCTGGCAATATGGGATCTTACCAATGTTCATCCACTTTATATGAAGCTAGACAAGAAAAACTCATACCTTAAGGAAAGAGGTTATTTTTTAAAAAAAAATCACTAGTTGTTGTAACCTTCTCTTAGAAGGGATCATATTGCAAGATATGCATGTCCTGCATTTGGTACAACCACTACCCTCTTTACCACGTGCATAAATTAAAGAGGATCCCTCCTCATTTTTTAAAGAAGAAGAGCACTTTATAATGACCAAAAAGCATGTCATACTAAGCCCAAAAATTCTCAGAGTTCAAATAGTCATATGTAAATATGCTTAGGGAAAGACCACCCTACCTTTGTAAGTCGAACCAATTTGAACACGATATACCATGACTAGGCCAAATATGTGATGTCGATTGCTTCATTCCTTCAATCAGGCATTACATTTTACATAAGCTGCCATCGTAGTTTAGGACTTGATGTCTCCTCTTATCCCACTCCAGCATGCACAACCCTTTCGATCCCACGCTTGGTATGGTGCATGAGCTATTATGGCTCCCCCGTGGTGTTGACCAACTTGCATGCAACTAATTCTAGCTCTAATAATCAGTGGCCGATCATAGCCCACCAAGTTGTTTGCCAGCACTAATACCAGGCTTCGGTTGTAGTCGTGTGTAATGGCAATCTTTTTTCTTGTTAGCAGTGTGAACTGGCGATGAGTTTGGTGTAAAATATGCTGGCAAGCATGCTCACGTTCTAGACTATATCTGCATGGAGGCAATTCAAGATCACGTAGTAGAGGGTTAGGTCATGAGGTAGAGGCAAAGTGCTCATGTAGTAGACCGACTCACAGGCTAGGTCATGAAGTAGAAGCAAAGAGAAAAAAGGTGCATTAGCCCGTGAAGGTAAAGTTAATGTAGAGGAGTGTGGGGTAGAAGAGATGCATCATGGCACAAAGAGTAAGAGCACAAGTGAGGAAAAATCCATGTATTAGAATGAAGGAATGACCTCCATTTTATAGAAAGAGAGGATAGTGTAGGCATCTCCCCTAAATCACCGGCAATCAGCCCCTACATCAGTGGGACTGGCCTAAATCAAAGGAACCTCCCATGTGGGGGCCTTTGGCTTACATCATCACTTAGGTCACACACTAGACACATCATAGCACTAGATGTGCCTCTACAACACACACACACACACACACATGTGACTCCCCTAGATGCACACATGCACCATAGAGCAAGCCCTTGACCATAGTTATCCCAACATACCCCCGCTCAAGGGTTTGCCTCTTGCAATATCAAGGATACAACTAGTCTCATAGTTTCTCATGCCATCTCATGGTGGTCAAGGATAAATCTATGTCTAGGATCTCATGCTAGCAAAGGTGCCCAATAGTCAAGGTTTACAAAAATGGGATAGACCAAACACATATCACATGACCTACATCATATGGTGACGAGAGGTGATTTACAAAAGACATGACATTCTTTTTGGAGTACTACTCTGGGCAGAGGGGCCTCAAAATTTGACCAAGTGATGATAAACAAAAATTCAAAGACAAGTTGAAAAGCACTGCCATAGCATCATCCTCAGTGACAAGGGAATTAATTGAAGCTAGTTGTGTCATAATACTTCTCATAGTGTTGACATGGGTAGCAACATTATCTCCCTCCATTTTAAGTTCAAAGAACTTAATTTTCAGATTTAATTTGGATGTATTAGAGCTAGCACCCAAAAATATGTCTAACATGTGCCATGCTTCAAAAGAGGATTCCAAATCTGAAATGTGGTGTACATAGTCATCACCCAAACCTAATGCAATGATGGCATAGGCTTTCTCAATTCTCTTTTCATCTACAGGTGTGGAAGTAGAGTCAGTGGCTTTTCCTTTACCTTTTGTTGTAGTTGATTCACCTTCCTGAGAAATTTGAGTTCCTTCCTTGACTAAGTCCCATAGATTTTCCTTCATAAGTATAAACTTTATCTTCATCTGCCAAGTATGGAAGCCTTGGCCATTGAACTTGTCGATTTTATAAATAGCCATGAGAGGGTCTTACCTTTGTCAGGCAGTGTCTACTCTCTTACAAAATGACTAATCTTGTAGAACAAAGAAATCTCCCTCACCATACAAATGTAGATTGCTAGAGGTAAATTCAGAGAATCCTAATTGTTTAGCATATTCATACCCTGTTGGCTTCTCCCAAGGTTTCTTGACTAGGGTCTTCTTCACTTTGACTTTTGTCCTTGAAGTCTTATTGAAGTGTTAGAAGAACCTTCAGAGCTTGGAATTTTGACAAGAGATCTGTACCAACTGAATTTAAAATTGAAAAAGCATTCTCTAATCTGTACTTTGGCATTATTTCAATCCTCAAGCATCACTCTAGCATTTACTCTAGCATAAAATGTCCAAAACTATAAAAAATGCATTGTAGTAGACTAGCTCAACTTGGAGGGCACAATTCACACAACTGAAGAAGAGTGTGAGAGGTCTTTCTTTGCAAAACCAAAACTTGAATACCCAAGTAAGTTCACCACACAACATTGCTATAATAGTGTGCCTTTTTGTCTGGGAGAGTTGCGCCTTCTTTGGCTATCTTTTCTCTGATTTCTCCTTGCTCCAACAAGCATTGGCCTTCCAAATTCATCAGCAGTAGACTCTAGGCATGGACCAACTCATTGTAGAAGGGCTTAGGCAATGGTTAAGCAAAATCTCTGGATCAGCGCGGGTGGAATACACCATCTCTGGGAGAATGCTCTGGGCCAACAGAGCACCCCATAGTGTAGAAACTCCAACTAGAAGGGCTTGACAAAAGTAGCAAGGAATGGGGAGAATAGAGCTAAGAAAATTCTGAGAAGGAAGGAGGAAGAAAGCTCAAAAAGAGGTGTTGGAGAAGATGATGAGGTGGCACTACAAAAACAAGTTCTACAAAGCCTACCAGCTCAGATATCAAATGTAGAGGAGTGTGGGGTAGAAGGGATGCATCATGGCACAAAGAGTGAGAGCACAAGTGAGGCAAAATCCATGTATTAGAATGAAGGAATGACCTCCATTTTATAAAAAGAGAGGATAGTGTAGGCACCTCCCCTAAATCAGTGGCAATCAGCGCCTACATCAGTTGGACTAGCCTAAATTAAAGGAACCTCCCATGTGGGGGCCCTTAGCTTACATTATCACTTAGGTCACACACTAGACACATCATAGCACTAGATGTGCCTCTACAACACGCACACACACACACACACACACACACATGTGACTCCCCTAGATGCACACATGCACCATAGAGCAAGCCCTTGACCATAGTTATCCCAACAGTTAAGGCCATAAGTGTGTTATATAGATGCTTTAGCAATGGCCGTCTTAGTCAGTTGGCCTTCTATCATCTATACGTGTCATTATGAGCATAGCCGTTAGTCACCAAATACCACTCATGTATTTCCATTGAGCACCATAAGGAAACTCTTGCAGTAGTAAGACTCGTCAATCACCCTACATGCCACTCATAGGGAGCCAGTCGAGTATGGCATAGAGGCAATACCATGCTAGTCAGTCAGTAGAGGCAAATCAGCTCGTATGAATTTGTTTGTGCATTCTTAGGTAGGTGCCCTAAATGCATTAAACAAGCAAGTCTTTTGTGATGAAGATTATGGCCCTAGTATTGTCACACATATATTGCCATTCATGGCAAATTAGGCAACTAGGTCGGTATGCTGAGTTTGAAAAGGCCCTCAAAACCATAATTTCTCCCACTCCTTATCAATTCCAACCTTCGAAGGTTTTAGAGAAGGACAGTTACCCTTACACACCATTCATTAGCTCTTTCTTGCTATATTCAACAAGATAGACGATAGTCAACTCACTATAGTTAATCCACAAAATCCCCGACCGTTTACAAGTAATCAATTCTCTAGTTTAAGAAACCATTTTACTAGATTGACCCCAAGCCAAGAAATGTTTAGAAATGGTCCAAGAAGACATCCCAGTATGCCATCTACTTTTTAAACCATCATCACAATCTTGTTTGTGTGTGGGGGGGGGGGGGCTCCTCCACAAAAAAGATATGTTAGAACAAATACCTTTTCTTATGGGACAATAGGCCTCAATGCACACCTCCACTTGTTATCAATGTCACAATATCAAATGCAATTACAAAGCAAATAAAATCAATATCCTAAGCATGACGTACATATAAGGCAACAGATGTTTGAGTCATCAGCCTGCAAATGTTCCAGAAAGAAGCTAACACACTAGAAGTCATATTTCAAAAAGAGCCACGTATGACACTGATGTGGAAGTGATTGTTTTACCACTCAAAAAGTAGTATGCTCACCCAATTGTTTCTTTGCACAAGCCCGTATGTCTCTTTAGGAAACTCCCCATGTATTTGGTGACATGTCTTTGTAGGAAACATCCCATGTATTTGGGGTTTTGCACAATCCTACATGTCTTTGTTGGAAAACACCCCATGTATTTGGGGACTATCAAACATAATGGCCACTAATGAAATGCTCATATTGGTGACTAATGAAATCCTCAAACAGATGTCTCACATCTCATACCTTACAACTATATCATCGAATTAAAGGCATCCAATCTTGCCACTAAACAAAGGTAAAACCAACGTTTGTCATACGTAAGGTTATACGATCGCTAGCCAAAAGTAAAGCTATACGGAAAGCATATTGCCAGGTCCTTTTGAATAGCTGACCAAAAGCAATGCCAAGCAATGTCCCTTGTTTTGCAAGATGGATTCATTCAAATGTGAAGCCATGATTGTGTAGTACAGCAGTCCTCAATCGTTGATGAATCACTAAGATAGTAGTGTTGTGTGCAAAGCATGTACAGCCAGCAGCGCTATACAAAGGCACCGACACGCTCTCCACCATCGCACCCATCTACTCCAAGAGCTTTGCCGCTTCGTTTGTCACCGCTACCACATCAACCTCCATCATGGGCGCTATAAACCCTTCCTTGACAATTGCTATCTGCATGCCTTGTACGCCTCTCTTCAATTCAAAAACATAGTCTATCTTTTTTTCCATCTTTCTTGCGATGGTGTTTGCTCTATTATTGATGCGGTCCCAACCAGCGAGCACTCCCAACATCAATGCATTGTCTTCCACAGTTTCAGTAATAGGTCCTGCATGATCTATGGGGCCATACAACCATCGATGAACTAAACCATGTGTAGGCTTACAACCCACAACACCGTTTACAGCACTCAGTATACGGCAAGATCCACCTTAGTCGCTACCGTGCAAGGGGAGAGGCAGGACATCTAAGCCAAGATTGTGGCCCAAGCGACA
Organism: Dipteris shenzhenensis; assembly: GCF_047967505.1. Lineage (NCBI taxonomy): Eukaryota > Viridiplantae > Streptophyta > Polypodiopsida > Gleicheniales > Dipteridaceae > Dipteris > Dipteris shenzhenensis. The sequence continues at coordinate 3,690,320 of NC_141614.1, read as the reverse complement.
TCGCAAAGTCCATGCTTCATAGGGATTGTCTGAGATAAGGGCGTGAAAGCTCGAGGTGAAGAGTAGATGGGGCTACGTTCCTGTGGCTACGAAGCATATTGGGGTGTCGATTCACCATAGCTGATGGGAATTTTGAGGGCCAATTCATCCGATGCCTTGAGGTGATCCAACGAATCTGATTCACCAGTCGACTTCTATGCCATGGAAACACGAAGGATTGATTCAAACTAGCGGATTCACCTTCGACATACGTTGAGGAAACCGCACATCGGCATAGAATTGGATTCCCCAATGAAATCCTAAGGAATCCTTTCACGAATCGGAATTTTGTATTGCTGTTCGAGCGAGGGAGAGGTACTCCTAGTGAGCATATCTTCTGAGGCAGTTGCCTTCCTTGCAAGGTGGTCATCATCCTCGCAATTTATTATATCTTCCTGGCTACTCGTTTCTGGCAGGTTTGGGGAGGGGGAAGGGCACGCTTGATCTTTGCCAACAATTTCTTTCATTTTGCAGTGTCAAAATTTACGAACATAACAAGAAGACGTGCTGCTTGGACTAGGCTCCGTGATTGTCTTTCATTGAAGAAGCAATGACGCCAAAGCTGTGAAGATGTCCCCTTGAAACATGGCGTATAGACTGACAGCGAGGTAGAGATGCTCAAGTAAATGTTGTAGGGCCTTGTTGAGAGAGCTCTCCTCTCGCAGCAAATCTTTGTGGAAGCTAGGTAAGGAGGCAAGGTAGAGTTTGTGAGGTACGCTATGCTCGAGGCTACGAAGGGTTTGAGATTTGAGCAAGTAGGGGGATGTTAAACTCTCAGGAGGAGGAATACGAGAAGGACATCCTTCATCTTATAAACCAGCGTTGACCTGTTGAAGGGGTTTAATATAGACGGATATACATCCATAAATCTTTCATATTTAGTCAATCAGAACCAATTGACGCTGTTCCACACTTATTCTAGCACTCAGAAAATGACTCCGAAGATTCCCAATTAGTCGTATAACACCCCTATTCCATTTTCTAGAAATATCTTCGATTCCTGCTGAAACAAAAGCGATCGAACGAGATTCCAACAACTGCTCAACTTTCGGAAGACCTTGAATGATATCCCCAGATCTCAATCTGTCATATAGTAATGTTATTAAAGTATCTCCTTCTCTGATTATATCCCTGTAATCTTTATGAATAGTTGCAAACATCAATAATTGTTGCAATCTGATCAAAGTTTGCAAAAGTGTCAATGATAACTATTGCCAACTCATAAGATCATGGACATAGTGAATCATTTTAGATATAATAAGATGTTATTTATATGCACTTTTATATTTCCATAGTCGTAATTTTTTGGAATCTTGCAAAGGCAAAAATTGTAACTACAACTGCTCGAAGATGTGTGAAGATGATTACCTTGATGGTTTGAACATTTTTGATCGTTGGATTGTGTATAGCTTTTGTGCTTGAATTTATCATCTTTAGGAAATTGCACATATGCTAACCAACATATCCAAACATGCAGGACATGAGGAATGCATATTGACTAATCATGATTGTTTTTCAGATTCCAACATTCCAGCAAAGAAATAGGCGACTTCTCGTCGAGCTGTGGACGTCACAAAGGATACTCCACGTAAGTAGAATGTACGGTCATTTCAATTCTGAAATGTTTCTACACCGTCTGTTGCTCTGCTCCGCATTAATGTGCTACACCTCCAACACTGGAGGTGACTATTCGAAATGGGGGGATGGCACGTTCCCCTATGATATATAATTTTTGGAGAGACATGTGCCGGCTCTCCACCATACATTACGTATGGTTTTTTTTTTTTAACACCTCATCTTGAGCACGCACACTTCTTTGCACATTCTGTTTCCGCAAGGGAACATTACATTTGCTTGGTTCGACCAACATACTAATCATGTCTGCAACACTTCTGTTTTCGAGATGTTTGCAGCCTCCAAACGAGTGTCTTCTCCTAAAGGTACGCACACCAAAATGTATTTTCTTGATTCAAGTTATTTTATCAATTCTTTCACCTTCTAAAGATAGAGGTTCAGTCCATTTTGTTTTTCCTGTTGCGTTTAGACAAAACCACGTGAGTGAAATTGTAGCAAAGTTTCAGATGGTTTTTATTATTAATCCCTGTAGGTGTTTAAACCCGAACATAAGACATCGATTCATGTCACGATGTAGAAATGACCATCGGTCGAACATGACCATTCGTCAACGCTTAGAGCAGCCAGAGGTCGAGCTATTCAACTTGATATAACATCAAGAAAGATGTCCTTGAGGCCAGCTATGTCATCGTGGTTGACCATCGCAGATAGATACAAGCAATGGGTTAGTAATTGCGCGGCTATTTTCTCTAGCCTTCAAATCTGCGGTGTTTGTGGCATAACCACGCTACTCTCTGTAAACCAAAGGATCGTTTCTTCGCAAGGCATAGGCATCTCGAGCCACAGCGCCACACTCGGAAACATGATACTTTTGGATGCCTGCGAGAATATGGACATGCAAGTGACTTACTGGAAATGCCAAAGCTGCACACGAGATGCCCAGCGGAGCAGATACATTGTGCGGTTGATGCCACAGTACTCTCGGCAGTTGCTTAAAACAAACCACCTCCACACGCAACTGCTAAGCATCATAGATGTATTTATTTCAGTTACCACGACTGCAAATGCGATTGCTCGTGGCACACTCGATCGAAGGTCACTTCTAGACAATCCTTTGATATCTTGGCGAAACGTCCCACTAAGCTCGGCTCAACAAATCATGATGAACGAGCTGTCAGGTGTGCTCGCATACAACATCGAGAACAATCCAATATTGTGCAAGTACAATTCTTTAGCAGAGTGTGCGGACATCAAGATGGGTATGTGCATCTTGAGTCCTCAAACCATTGTAGGTATCTTGGAACTACACGATGAGACAACTCCATTCGAGTTAATGTCAATAGCAGAATCTCAGCCTGAGCTCCTGCTTTTGCAAAACATGGTGGACCCCGCGAACCGTCGCACCTTTGATGCAAGGGACAAGCATGCGTTTGCCTCCATACAGCTACGGGGTACAGAAATGCTTTCAGAGAGGGTCGCTTCATTCCATGTCGACGGAGTAGCAGCAGCTGGCAGTGCGTGCGTTGACATAACCATGGAGTCAGCAGTGTTCCCCTTCCTGTTCCCTTTCGGACGGGGCTACTATGATGGCTGCATACAGTTCAGCAACTATGTGAAAATGAGAATATGCACCTTATTCTCTATCTACATGCTCTACAAGCCATACTTGTTGATCATGTTCCAGTTAAAAAAGGCAGTGATGATTGCCAATTCAAGCAACTCTACATGCTTGCAACGAGACATCGACCAATATAGGAAAGCCAACCCTGCCACGACCGATGAAGACGCAATGAGACACGTGCTTCGCTATAGCATGCCATCAACAATGCCGGGGTCCCCATCGTGGCATCGACGGCAACTGAAGGACCTCATAACGATGGTCGATGCTTGGGGCCTCCCAGATTTCTTTCTGACATTCACTGCAGACGAGGTCACCGATACACGGTGGCAAGAAATTAATGTGATCGAGAGCATCGCAACACATTATAATGCGCAATTCACTTGGAAGGACTGTCCTATTGAATGCGTGGCACTTTTCCACGCACGCTTCCACATGTTCATGTGCAAGCATTTGCTTTCATCCGACGGTCTACTTGGCCGAATACAACACCATGTCGTTCGTTATGAGATACAAAACAGGGGCTCCCTACATGCCCATGTCATATTGTGGGTCCACCATGATGACCGTCAGCAAATTGCAAATGAGATTGCGGCTTACATTCCTAGGGACGAGGCCCTGGATCCTCGAAACACAAGGCTGTGAGAACTAGTTCTCAGGAAGCAGTTGCACGTATGCAGGAAAGCGTGCTACGTCGGGCCGTCACACCACAATTGCAAGCACGGCTTCCCTTTCGCAACACAGCCAGAATATGAACCCATCCTCGACCCTCTGATGCAACGTTGGTTGTATTACCGGCCGGGACATGAGCACCGAAACGTCGTCCCTTACCACCCTTCCGTGTTACTGTTGTGGGGTGCACACATGAACATACAGCGGGTGACAAACTCTTCAATCTCTCACTACCTCCTCAAGTACGCGATGAAATCTGAACCAATGGGCAAACTGAACATCTGTTCAGAAGACGCCTCGCGTTTGGGGTTGCAACATCTCGACGAAGTAACGCTGAAACTCATCGCCGCGAGCCTCCTATCAAAACCAACCTCTCCAATAGAGGCCGCGCTAAACTGCATGCAGATTACCAACAATCACAAGGAGCGAGACCGTTCACTATGTCGACTCCTCCCCACCATATCTCTAAGACAACGCATCGTCTCGCGAAACAACAATGTCACCCTGCACCCGATCGACATATACTACGGGAGACCGAGCATCATCGAGGATAGCACGTTCTACGATTACCATAAGCAATATGTGATCCGAAAGCCTAAGGAAACGCAACGTGGAACGGTCGGTCTTGACCTCTTAGGCAACAGGATCGTAAAATGTGAGCGAGTAGTCAGATTCACTAACTACCACCCTGGACATCAACCCTGGACATCAACCAGAGGGGTACTTCTACAATGTGCTCTTCTGAAAACTCAGCTTCAGGAATGAAACGGAGCTCATATCACCTTCCAACACAGCTGGATCCTACTTTGTCGAATGCCAAATGCGCAGCCTCATATCGAGCAACGAGGACCTCGAGATGTATGTGACCGAATACATGCAAAGGAACTTGCTAGCGACTGACCACACAGACCAGTTGATCAATATGATATTGCAAAAGGTTGCGATCATCCGAGACTGCCCGATGGAAGCGCCTAACATTGACCAGCAAACCGTCGAAGGGCCAACACGTGCAAGCATCTTGGAAAAAATGGCCGAGTTTCGCACCGTCGCCAATGCCCCATTGACAGTAGAACAACAAAGAGTCTTCGAAAGCCTAGCTTCAACAAGCTCGGGGCTGCACGTTGTCTGTGGAACACCAGGTAGCGGCAAAAGCTTCTTGATACGGTACTATGTTTCGCATCTGGTAGTGCAAAACAAAATGGCAATACTCTGTGCATCAACAGGGGCGGCTGCGACGCGGCTGAGCGGGATTGCAACCACTGTACACTACCAATTCAAGATCCCTGTGCGTAGCAGTCAGTACCCACTGAACATCCATGAGACGGATGAGCGACACCTCGCAATCAAGGAAGCCAATGCGATCATCATTGACGAGATGTCCATGCTAACAAGGATGACTTTCGATCTCATGGTAAGACAAATCGTCAATGTGACTAATGGCACATTGCATGAGCCATTCAGACACAAAATGCTCATAATTTTTGGTGACCTGGCGCAATTACCACCAGACACCGCGAGGATCTCTGCGAGCCGTGCCACATCACGTCCTTCGCGCACTGGGCTCAAGCGAAAATGTACCACATGCAATTCTCGGTGCGACATGCACGAGACATGCCATTCCTGGCATTCTTGCATACCATAAGACTCAGGACACCCACAACTGATGAGATTTTTGACTGTTTGGGGCAGTGCATTGTCGACAAGGAAGGTGCATGCCACTTCATCGATGCCGAAACAACCATCATTTGCATGCACAGAGTCGATGTCGCTACCTTCAACGATGAGCTTGTGGAGAAATTCAACACTCGTGAGATGATTGTGCATGTTCAAATACACAGTAACGCTGCGAGCGAACCAGCTCTCAAAGAATGGTTGGAGGAAAAAAGCTTCAATGAGATAGGAAAAATTTGCGTGGGGGCGAAGGCAATGATAACGGAAAACATCGACCTCGCAATAGGTGCCACAAATGGAGCAATGTGCAAAATCAAGAGCATCAATGCAACTAGCAGGGGAGAAATCAACGGTATCACTGTCGTCGTGGACACAACAGCGGCCGTGCTCACATTACGATGCTCGAAGCATCAGCGAAAGGTAATAAATGGAAAATGGTTCCACAAGTCCACATTTCCACTAACCCTAGCATACGCTATCACGGGACACAAATCCCAAGGCGCAACCATATCGAACAAAGCGTTGCTCATATTTCGAGGAGTGTTTGCCCCTGGCCTAGCATACGTGATGTTGTCCAGAGTGACTGAGAGAACGAGGCTGCGCATACTACATTGCCCACATCCAGACATATTCAGACCAATTCCACGAGAGTTCTCACAGCCGACAACACAACCACGTGCATAAAGGTATTCACTACCAGAGATTGAAAAAGGCAGAGACAAGTCATGAATATGTTATGTCAAACATGCGTGCAAGGAAAATGGTTTTAATATCTTTTCTGTTGTCGAGAACAGGTGCAGAGAATCAGAAAGCTCGGGACATTGCAGCATAAGACATGGACACAGACAAGGTAAATTCCACCAGCATGAAAGAATCTTTTTTTCTTGAAGATTTAAAAAGACGGCTCATTTGAAAAGACGGTGTAATAAGTCGTGCCTGCAAGCAGCTATTTGAGCTATACAAAAGCAACGCGAAGGCAACAAAACCTCCACCAGCAAAGAGGAGGTTCTTCCTAACCACAAAGCAATTCTGGCTAGCAAACAATGCAGGAGAACGTCCGGGAGCTTACATCAACGGCTTCAACATGTATGCGGAACTACGCGACTTCATTGACAACTGCAATAGGCATTTGCTAGCTAAAAAAGACAGCCGGGAGTCTTGAGATTCGCAAATGGTACGTAATGCTTCCGAAAATTAAAAAAAACCGCAACAATTGAGAAAAACAATTAACAAGTTGCAAGAACAACAAACTCATCATGGATTGCACTTCTCCTGCAGGACTCCTCAAAGAGATCCTTGTCGAGCTTGACATTGAGTTCGATGAGACCGATAGGATGATGGAAAGTTTGGAGGGGTAGAAGCTACTAGACATGAAGATGAAAGGGATCACAGCGTATGCGTGTGAGCTGCTGCATTACGGGTACAACGTATCCTTGGAGTTGCTGAGGGACACGACGCGCGATCAAGGAACGGCTATACTCGAACAATTCATGGAACAATTTGGAGGGACGCACGACGCGACGTACCCGGTGACGACAATGGAGAAGCTTACGTATTTTTTCGACAGGGACTTATACGAGGAGCGCTTCGGTATTGGAAACGATCCTTTCACGCCAACAGAGAAAAACCAGGGCAAGTAAATAAATGCATTCTATTATGGACCTCAAACGAAAAAAAAAGGACCGAAAACATCGATGACTAACGTAATTGTCAATGTTTACGCAGGTACGACATTGAAAGACGCGAGCCTCGAGATGAAGGAGGAGCCTCCACTGAAGCGCCCGCGCAAGGGAATCGCGCGAGCCTCATCATCTACTGCATCACGTGCAAGCCCAACAACAAAAAATACATAGGGAGCACGATGGACCTGCCGCGGAGGATCAAACAGCACAATAAAAAACCACCGGCGAAAATGAAAGAGGACTTGCAGCGTTACAAGCCCTTCGAAGAAAATTTCAAAATCAAAGTTTGTGGTTGCTTTTGGAGTCTTGACAGATCTCTTGAACTACACCTTGCTTGTCGTTGTTCCAGGGCTTTGCTACCTAGAGGTTGTCTTTGTTTCCAGAAAGCATCGTGTCCTTCTTTCTTCAATACCTCATCTCATCACGATTATATTTTGAGCCGGCCAAAATATCTTTGTGGGTGGAATGGACATGACAAATAGTTGAATGGGCTATGACTGGTTTGAGAAAACCAGAAAGAGGAAGAGAAGACACAATAGTGGGCTAGGAACTTTGGATGGAGGAATCCAACATCGTCCAACTACCATATTTGTGAGTAGTGGTGAAGGAGATGATGATAGGGAGGCCGCTACTGATGCCACATGAGTTCATGGAACCATGACAGATTGCACAGTTCTCCATACCTAGCAATCTTGAATGTGTGGATAGTAGGGCACCTATTGGCCTTCGTAAGGTCATCATCTTAAATGTGGACAGATTTGATGCCATTCTTTAATGTTGAAATGTAAAGTACAAGCATAAAGTGGTGAGATGTAATAGTAATTAGATTTGGCAAAGCATTTGCCAAGATGCTTTAATTATCTCTCTCTTTTCTCATGAGATACTTGACTCCCTCTCTCATATGGTTATACTCATGACTATGCTTCCAATAAAGTGGGACAAGAAGCACTCGTTTCTATTTTTCATGCGCCATTCTTCCTTAATTTCTTTCCCATACATATGTCTATAAATACGTCTTCCTCGATTCCTTTCCCAAGTGAAGCATTTAAAAACTTTTGGGTGCCACCTCCACCTCCTCCTCAACTATTTTCCCCTTTTCACTTTCTGCTTATATGTCCTCCTATCCACTCGAAGGAAAAAAGCTAGCTTCTCATGGACCTCGAGAGTGTGGCAATGCTAACCATAGTCTCCAATTGCCTCATAAAGAGCATACAAGTTCCAACACCTAATGCATGTGTGACCTTGGATGTTGACGAAGCTTGAGTGGGGGACTACAATATCTTGATAACCCCTTCCTTTGTTATTATCTTGGGTGCAGGAGAGATGGTTGGCCCATATTGGAGATTAAATGGCAAGAGGGAGTTAGTACAGTTTGAACCCAATGTAACAACAAATGCCTAATTCTCTCTCTCTCTTTAAAACTCAAAGTGCAAGAACTCTTACTAGAGCAAGGTTCTTAAGGCAAGTATAGATTTTTGAAAATATTTGTTATGCAAAGGCGTAGCTGCCTACTTTGGAATGGAAACATGCAAACCAATATCACACCATCAAGGTAAAACCAAAGACGTATCAAGAAGGGATTAAAAGAAAACCTTCAATTGAAAGAGAGATGGACAAGTTTATATCTGGAGCACCATAAGGTTCTATGGAAATCAAGCAAGTCCTTGTTGATGAAATTACAAAAAAACTATGTATCCTTCACAAAGATTTCTTAACAGAATCCCAAAACTCTTTCCAAATCCATTCCACATTTTTAAACTGAATGAATATACTAATACTTTAGAAAATGACCTGCTAAGGTTCATATGTTTCAATCTCAAATTGCTTTGTTAATGATGTAGGAATGATATCATTATATTGATAATGACCTTCTATGGTTTATATGTTTCAATCTCAAATTTTCTTTGTTCATGATGTAGTACTGAGATCATTTTATTTTCTCTTTTCTTAGTCACTCTACTTGAAATCAATGCATACAATGTGCTACAAAAGAAATGTTCTTTGGAAATATATGTATGTGTACTATGTCATAAATTTTGTAAGGAAAACAAGCCTTTATCGTTTCTCATACAAGATTTCAAAAGGCAAAATGTTATGAGCCTACAAGAAATTTACCAATATACATCAATAATTGAGTGTGGCATTGTCATACTTCACAAGTATGATAATTGAGGGAGGAAGCATTATTCAAAGGGGAGATATAAGATCATACTTCACAAGTATTTTAGATTACAATGCTAAATTTATCAAACTAAAAACAAATGTATTCTATCAATTTCATAAATGAAGTTCACTTTACCATCTTAAGCCTAGATAGATCAATATGGGATATCGTACACTATGGTTTGGTACCAATGTCCATACAAGTGGAATCAATGAGGGTGATAACTCACTTTCTTTACATGATATAGAACTTTCTCATTTTGATGGTTTTCATAAGAATATGCATCTCTAAAACGAAAATTAGTGGTCATGTGCAAAAAAAGTGTTCAAACTTGAGAAATGCAAATGATAATTATAATGGACATACTAATTACAACCTTAGTCAACCCAAACTAAGAATATAGAGAGGTGGTTGGAGACCAGTAATTGTTCACCTTCTTGGAGGAGTTGTGCTGCTCAGTCGAAAGCAAAAGATGAGGTATTATTGAATTTGTACCATAACATTTCCTTCAATGGGCCTCCACCGATGAAATGTAAGAATTAGTTTAGCCTTGCAGTTAATTAGCTTTTTACCATTGCAAGATTGAAGCAAGGTTAAAAACCCACGAGCAAGTTTCGATACATGACGTTATTGCAACTAAAACAAGAAAATAAAAAATTTTCCATGGAGTAGACTTCCTAAACAAACATTCAGATAGAAGAGTAGTTTTGATGGGCTGTGGTTTGGGGTGGAAAATTGCAAACTAGATGAGACAAAATGAGAATGTGTGCAAGCGTGCATTTTGATCACAGGAGGCGAGCAAAAGTAGAGTGTAACATGTGTATGACCCCATGTGATACCATTTTGATTGAAGTTTTTACAAAGTTTCTTTCTTAATGATGCATTCAAGTGGTTGCAATGTGATGATAAAATGTGTAGGTCGTACATGCAAGATAGAGCAGGCAAAAGTATAAGAAGCACTGCTTTGAGAGATGTTGAATGGAGGTTGATGTCTTTGGATTCATGGACAATGAGGTACAAGCAAAGGGAAACACCGCTAGCATAGGCGACAACCATGGAAAAGTGATGGGAGCTCTTTGCCTTTTTCATTGCGAGTATAGCATGCAATAGCACACCTATATGTAAGGCAAGTTGAACACAGTGTGAGCTCATATAGGAGAGGACTAATATGCCACGATGTAATGGGTGCTTCTAGTGCCAAGTCCTCTGCACACCGTTGGTGTGGACACCACCTTTTAATTCTAACTAGAGTTCCTTCTCCGGTATTTTAGTGCTGATGGTGGACTTGCTCCATGTACTATCTTGGTCTCACTGGATTTCATGGATCTGCCACCAAGCTGGAGAAAGAAGGGGAATCCTACAGAGGCTACTTTTTGTGAGGAAACTTGGGATTTTGTGCTTCCATTGCGTCAAAATAAGCATTTTATGAATTTACAGCTAATTTTCTCACCAAGTTTAGAGTATGGTAACCAATTTTAGGCTATCATTTATTAGGATAGCCCAATTAGGCGCTTCTTTTCCTAGGGGGGTCTTTGATATAGCTTGTCAAAGTTTGGCAGCTTTTGGCAATCAACATAGATTTTGCCCCAAAAAATTGAATGGCATGGTCGCCCAATGTTTTGTCCCAAACCCAAATAAGCCTAATTTTCTAACAAATGCCTTAAAAAAAAGCATTGGCCTAGACCTCTCCTAGATCCAAGCAGCCTGTGTGGCTACCATATGGATTTGAATTGTTGCCCTTTTGGCTGCCCTAGGTTTCTACAAATGGCCACAAGATAAGGGATGCCCGTGAAATATTTAGACTAATGAAATGCAGAGTAGAGATGTTTCTTTCTTAAGAGTTTGTTTGGCTTAAGGTATTAGAAAAGATAAGAGTGAGGCACCAATGATTTTGATACTAGGGCGTCTCCCATTCGCAAGAAGAGCAATGTCTAATGTTATTAGGATGATAATATCGGTTGCTTGCTTAGGCCAACGCTTCCCGCACGCAACGGAAGCTAAAACACAAGGAGATAACCAATGAAAATAGAAAGTGGTATATTCAAATCCATCACTTCCATGATGTGTATGAAGTAGATGTGCAGATCATTAGGAAAAAAGGGAGCTCATTTTGGAGCCCTGTAAGAAATTCACAATTTTCTCTTTTCTCTCTCTACAAAAGCAAGAAAATATGGATACTTGCGTGAGAAATGTCAGTGTGAAAAGGAATAAATATATTCTTTCACATGCTTTATATTCAACGTTCATATAAAAGCAACACTTTTCTGTGCAGAATTTGATGATTCTGACACCGCGGACGTGTCCGGAACGGCCCAAAATCCCAAGATCGGCACTAGAAACGCTGGAATCGGACATCCGGAGGCCCGGAAACGGCCAAAAAAGGCCGAAAAGTGGGATTTGCAGCAAAATGCGATCTGGCGCCTTTTGAAATTATCCGGAGGCCCGGAAACGGCAAAAAAAGGCCGAAAAGTGGGATTTGCAGCAAAATGCGATCTGGCGCCTTTTGAAATTTCAAAAGGCGCCAGATCGCATTTTGCTGCAAATCCCACTTTTCGGCCTTTTTTTGCCGTTTCTGGACCTCCGGATGTCCGATTCCAGCGTTTCCAGTGCCGATCTTGGGGTTTTGGGCCGTTCCGGACGCGTCCGCGGTGTCAGAATCATCAAATTCTGCACAGAAAATAAATTTTTTAAAGATTCAAATCAGATCACCTCATTAATGTGACATGCTTCTACGAACATATAGTACTATTTCTTTTTCTTATTTTCATCTTCTTTTGTTGAATTTTCAACGTTACGTTGGCCCACTCCTAATTGGTTGAGAGTCTATTTTCTCTCTCTTCTAAAAGGCCCCAAAATGAGCTCCCTTTTTTCCTAATGAGAAAATGGACAATGCATGAGAAAGAGATGTAGAAGCACCAAAATATATATCTGTCCAATTTGGATCAAATCATAGACAAAAGAGCGTTCAGTGTGACTCTCTATCAACAAAGTGGTGACTAGATATGGACCCCTGCACACTCAAAAACTTTTCTCCTACCTCCTTCGCACCTCCAAAAGACTTGACCTGCATTGCTCACCTAGAGCTAATGTGGGCCTCGTATGCGTGCCCCACAATCATGCCTCCCTGCTGCTACGTCATGCCCTGCCATTTCATTTGATATGCTACATGAACCCATTTGGATTTGTCAATCTAATGATATAGCTTGTCAAAGTTTGATAATTTTTTGCAATTAACATAGATTTTGCCCAAAAAAATTGAATGGCATGGTCACCCAGCTTTTTGTCCCAAACCCAAATAAACCTAATTTCTAACATTTGCCCTAAAACAAAACATTGGCCTAAACTTCTCCTGGATCCAAGCAGCCTGTGTGGCTACCCTGTGGATCTGAATTGTTGCCCTTTCGGCTGCCCTAGATCTCTACAAATGGCCACAGGATAGGGGATGTCCGTGACATATGTAGACTGAGTAAACGCAAAGCAGAGATGTATCTTTCTTAAGAGTTTGTTTGGCTGAAAGATAGAGTGGGAGAGGTCGCTCACTTAGGCCAATGCTACACGCACGCAGCGGAAGCTAAAACACAAAGAGAGAACCAAGGAAATCACATAGTGGTATATTCAAATCCAACTTCACTTCCGTGATGTGTACAAAATAGATATGCAGCCAGTAAATGGACAATGCACGAGAGAGAGATGTAGAACAACCAAAATATATATCTGTCCAATTTGGATCAACTCATATACAAAAGAGGTGTTCAGTGTGACTCTCTATCAACAAAGTGGTGACTAGATATGCCCCTGCACACTCAAAAACTGTTCTCCTACCTCCTTGGCACCTCCAAAACACTGGACCTGCGTTGCTCACCTAGAGCTTACGTGGGCCTCGTATACCTGCCCCGCAATCACGCCTCCCTGCTGCTCCTTTGAACAGCTGAACCTAAGGCAGTGATTGATGTGACCTCCCTGCTGCTGTGAAGGCAGCCCAAACCGAGGCAGAAGTCTCCTCCTTGATCCCATCTTCTTTTGCTGCTGTGAAGGCCTCCCTTGATGAAGACCCTTGAGCTCTTTGTTTGCTCTAATCAGCCACTTCCCTTGTGCACCAGTAGCCTCCTGGTTTGCTCCTTGAAGTAGGCTGGACTACTCACAAAACTGAATCAGAGCATGGATAAAATGCCCAAAGGCAATGTGCCCTTTGGAGTCCCCAGCCAAACAGCCATCTTCTGTGAACTGACCAACCAGTTCACAGACTGACTCGACCGCTTCCAACAGCCATTTGCTCCCCGACCTGGCCATGTGGCTGGGCTGCTAATGTCTGATGCTGTTCTAGCCCTTTCTAGCCTCCCCGCCTATCTGACAGGAGTCTGCTCCAGGGTTCAATCCTTTCACAGGTCCATACACCTGCACAGTCTGTCCATACACATGCGCCACGTGTTCCTGCAGTTCCCTGGCCTGTCCTGAGCATCCTACTCAGCTCCTGCAGCACCAATGCAACCCCTACAGATGGACCTGAGACCCGATCTGCTCTAGTCCACCCTTTTCTGGACAGCCCTGCCATGCCAAATGATCATGACCTATACCAGACTGACGCGTAATTGTTCCAAATTTGTTCTGTCCACCAGATACACTTCAAACAGCCAGGTATCATCCAGATGCTACCTACATAGCAGCACGTGTGCTACACATGTGGCAGCATTTCTTTTCCTGTTAGACCTGCCCATGTGGCAAGCTCACTCACTGCCCACATGGCACCTAACCTATACTGGTCTACCTCCCCTATAATCTCCTCATTTGGGGGCTCATAAATGGGGAGGGGGAGGTGACCACCTAAACTCCAACAAAAACTTCGTAGTGTCCCAACTATGCCGAGTCCTCTAGGTGCTAGAAGCATCTGTAAAGTCAATGAACATATATGGATGTCCCCTGCTTAGGACACCAAGCAATAGCATTCTCACACCGTGCCAATAATTGTAATTTCTCTCTGCATCAGCACATATTTTCCCGTCATTTATAAGGAAGGTCAGCCCATTATCTCTGTCCTCGAATCCCCCATGCTTTGAGCAATCTTTCTCATAACCTGCATCCTAGCATAGTCCTGCTGCATGTGAGCATCAGCATAGATGTTTGCCATCAAGACATAGGCTGAAGGAATATTTTCATCTAATCTTATCACATTTTCAAAGGCATGCCTTCCAAACTCTACATTCTTCCATTTTTGACAGTTACCCAACAAGGTCAACCATATACTAACATTACGTTGAAAAGGGATTTTCTCTGCTATCATCATGGCCTCATCCACCCGGCCTGCGAGGGCAAAGAAATTGACCATGCACGTATAATGCTTGATAGTGGGAATAATGCCATACACGTCGCTCATAGCCTGAAAGTATTTCTTGCCCTTGTCTATTAGACCCGCATGACAGCATACACTAAGAACACTAAGAAATGTGACCCCATTTGGTTGTACTTCTTCCTGCCTCATTCTCTCATACAAATGAAACACAAGTTGACTTTCCCCCTGGCGAGCATATCCTGCAATCAATGCATTCCATGCAACAACATCCCTTGAAGGTAATGCAACAAATACCTGTTGGGCATCAGCCATGCTACCACATTTAGCATACATGTCAATAAGGCTGTTTGCCACAATCGTAATAGTATCAAGACCAGCCATGCTAGTTTGAAGATGCAGTTCCTTTCCAATTTCCAGAGCTGCTATGTTGGTACATGCTTTCAAGATGGCGATAAAGGTAAAGCTATTTGGTGAGAGACCTTCCTCTTGCATTTGAGCATAAAGTCTAAATGCTGCGTCACTTTCTTCTTGCTCAGCGTACCCCAGGATCATGGTGGTCCAAGAGACCACATTACGCTGCTGAGATAGTTTGTCAAAGACAAGCTGTGCATCCCCCATGCTCACACATTTCACATACATATTCACCAATGCATTTCCCACAAATACATCTGACTCAAAGCCACACTTTATTACTTGGGAGTGGATAGCTCTACCTTGCACCAGGCGCACAATTTTTGTGGATCTCCCTTTGACTTGCTTGCCCTCTTTCTCCACTACCATGATACTGCAAGCCTTCAATGCACCGACGAAAGCTTGATCATCTGGTTGGATACCTTCCACATGCATTCGTGCAAACAACTCCAAAGCCCGAGCACTATATTCTTGCTCAGCATACCCCAAGATCATGGTAGTCCATGTGACCACATCACGAAAAGGCAATTCGTCAAAGACACAACGTGCATCCTGCATCCTCTGACATTTTGTATACATATTCACCAAGCTGGTTCCCACAAACACACTTGTATCAAAACCTCTGCTTACTAGTAGGGAGTGGATGGCTTGACCATTTTCCAGGCACCCTACTCTCATCGATTTCCCTTCTACTTGGCTGCCCTCTTCTAGCATTGCCAAGCTACTGTAGGCCTTCAATGCCACAAGAAAAGTTCGATCATCAGGATGGACACCTTCTTCGTACATCCGTGCATACAAATCCAAAGCAAGTGCACTTTTTTCTTGGTCAACATATCCCAAGATCATGGTATTCCACGTAACCACATCACAATGAGGGAAATCACAAAAGACGCACTGTGCATCCTCCATGCACCCGCATTTGACATACATATTTACTAAGGGGGTTCCCACAAATGCATCTGACTCAAAGCCACTCTTTACCAATTGAGAGTGGACGGCTCTGCCTTTCACCAGATACCCAATTTTTGCAAGCCTCCCTTCACGTTGCTGCCCTTCTTCCTGAGCTGCCAGACTGCAAGCCCTCACCACAGCAACAAAGGTTCGATCATCCGGTTGGACACCTTCCTGGCACATCCTTGCAAACAATTCCAAAGCCAGCGCACTGTATTCGTGCTCAACATACCCCAGGATCATGGCAGTCCAAGCAACCACATTACGATGAGGCAACGTGTCAAAGACACGCCACGCTGCCTCCATGCCCCCGCATTTCACATACATATTAACCAAGGTGCTTCCCACAAATGCATCTGATTGAAAGCCCCTCCTTACTGCTTGCGCGTGAATGGTTATACCCTTGGCCAGGCACGCTGTATTCCTACCGACGTGCTTCCCCTCTTCCAACAGTGCCAGGCTACTACAAGCCTTCAATGCGCCAACAAAGGTTCGATCATCCGGTCGGGCACCTTGCCCGTGCATCTGTTCATACAAATCCAAAGCTCGCATGCTGTCTTCCTGCTTGGCATACCCGAGGATCATTATGTTCCATGACACCACATTGCGCTTAGGCATGCTGTCGAACAAACGGCGAGCGTCCAGCATTTTGCCACGCTTAACATAACTGTTCATCAAACTGTTTATCTTAAACACCGAAAGCTCATATAATTTTTCCTCCGAAACGCCATGAAGTTTCGTACCTTCCTTCACGTGAGGGAGCCTCTTTTGGACTGCGTCTTCATCTCTGCTTGCACCATAAGAGTGACTGCAGAGGGGCAACCTAAGCTGGGAGCCCATCGGTTATAGAAGGAGAATGCACAGAGCTTCTACATCCCAAAGACAACGATGAAGGCAAAGGATAATTTGGACGAATTTGCGTACTCGAGAGGCAATCAGTCACGAAACAATTTGAATACATTCAAGAGGTTGCCCGGGCAAATTGAAAGTGAGAAGAAGAAGAAGCAGCAGCAGAAGAAGAAGAAAGAGAAAGAAAGAGGGGCATAAATAGAAATTTAGCTTCACACCTGGGTGGCACTTCGACTACAAAGAAGGGACAAGAAGTGCAATTCTAATTTTCATCAAATAAATAAACTAGATTTGCGGGAAGCAACCTTTCCATCGTGGAGCACGTAACTACTAACTCATAATCGAACTTGAATCCTACTCTTTTATCAAAATTTTTTAGACAAAAGTGAATAAGTAAAATAGTGGACATGAGACGCGACATAGGGTCCATTAGCACCCGATCCTCTCAGCAAATGTCAGGGGTGGTGATTTATTATTGATTTTGTGATGCCCATATTTTGAAAGCCGAAGTCCAACAAATACATGAATAACGTGATACAATAACTAATCCTCATTGCAGTTTATACAATATTGCCACATGGACTACGACGATCTTTCTTATTCTTAGTATATATTAAGGAGAGAGGGAGGCCATACTATGCCATGTGTTATTGAGTGGAGAGAGCCTAGAGGGTACCACGTGTCGCACGATTGGGAGTAGAGGGAAGCACTAAAGGCGTCCCAATTTGAATTTTGAACCTCCCGCACTCTAACACTGCAACCTGCTCTTTAAAGCTTGCCTTCCTCCAATCCCTCTCATCACCCTTCCCTCTCTACCTCCACCCCTCCCATTGTCTCCTACACACATTTACCTTTGCTTTTCCCCTCCCCTATTCGTCTTTCTCTGCGACCTCAGTAAGGACACATCCTCCTCTTCAAGTTCGTCTCTTCTACGTGAGTTCATTCCCTCAGCACAATCGTTGCTCTGCTCTTTGGTTCTCTTACATCCAACATTCAACGACTTTGACCTATTTTGTGCTACTTCCTCCATCCTAATGTCTTCGTTCGGGACTTCGTCGAGTTCTTCCTCCGCAAGTTCGCAAATGCGCTCCCATTGAACATCACTGACTGGCACTCTGGGCTGCCGAAACTTGCTGGAAGCATCGGAGGGGTCAAGGTAGAAAGCCTTGCAGATACAAGCGCTGCCGACAATCTATTTAGACTTACCAGAGTGGTAGAAGAAGCAGAGATTGCGAAGGAGCATGGAGCGAAGGTTTTTCTATTCCTGAGCATTGTAAACACCATCCCAATGGGAAATCCCCCCGTTGGAGTGTTGATGCTGCCAAGACCGTCACTCCTTGCCCCTCCCCAAGACCCCCAGCCAGCTGCGCCAAGAGACACTCTCCTGTGTATTCAAAAGTCTAAGAGACCAAGCTGCAAGACCCCCCCTCTCTTTGCATTGTGCATTCTTCTCCCCTCCACCCAACCAGGACATCCTCGAGCTTTCTCTCCTCCAACTTTGGATTGAAGGTGAGTGATTGATAGTCTACATCGACATGCTTCTTCCTAGCCTCCCACTCCTTCGAGGCTGCAAATAGGCAACGAATTGCCCAAGCCAAAGCTCCTCTGGGAAAGACTTTGTGCAAGCATCATTCTTCCTCTGGGGATTCTACACCCCAAATTTCAAGTTCTGGACCATCGTCATATTGGCAACTCTTGTGACAAGGCAATTAAGTGAATCATATGCATCTACGGTAGTGACCGAATGATTATCGGAGAACCATTGCAACGCTAAAGGTTGTAGGAGCTTCCAAGAGGCCCCACATAGTTTATGACTGTCTCGATGATGCTATGGAGGTAGCCTAAGGACATCACTGCAACAATCAATGTTGTTTCCAGATGACTTCAGGTTTCTTTCAACCTTTCCGGATTTCGATGTTGAGGACAACATAGCTACCTTGCCAGACTCTACAACAATATAGCTGAAGGTCAAAGGCATATGAAATAATAATACAACCAATAAGTATCAAAACAACACCAAAGCTCTGCCAGGCGTAGGCAGTAAGATGGAGATGGAAAGGACATAGAGATACTCGGAGTTGTTAATAGGTAGTTAAAGTGGAGGACGTTCCTTTGACGGGTGGCAAATGATCCTCGGTCTCCATTTATAATCCCTCAACCAAGCTATTTGTAGCATCGTCACTCATTTGAAGGATACGAGAGATCTAAGGGATGGCGTTGGTCTACAAGAGGCCAAACTCGAGTGCTTTTCTGGGGAGTAGGGGAATTCAACTCGAGAGCTTTTCTGACGAGGGGGTGGTGATCCTTCAAGGGGTGTAAGCTAGCTCAGAGCTTGGAGTGTTTGTATCTTAGAAGGTGGTAGAGGCCTTTCCAAGAGAATACAATGAGGAGTAGCAGGAAGGGGCTCTGCCACCATCACCATCACCATAATGTGACACCTAGATAAGCTCTTGGCTATGGTACCCTCTTGAATCTCTCGCATATGACTTGCCATTTTCACATTGTTTACACCTTAATAGCATGCTTGATCTTGATTTTGAAAAGGGCTCTGGATGTATTCTAGTGGATGAGATGATGAGTTTGCACTGATTGTACAATTGGACATTCTACATTGATCTTCCTCTTCGTTTCACTAGATCGAATTACTCTTTGGCCTTCAAGAGTGGCCAGCTCAAGCTTTCAGTCTAGTCAACTTTGGAGAATGCCTTGGTATCCTCACCTGTCTATGCTCACAGGACAAGGTCGCTATCCATGTGTGATAGCACATTCCCATTTGATTTGCTAAGAATCCTTACGAATGCATATATTTTTATGGGTATGGTGAGGAGACCTCTAGAGGTTAGGGATGATCTTTTGTTGCTTTAGCACTTACTTTCTGGGTTTTGGTTTGGATTGTACTTTGACCCAAGCATCGGGAAACTCCTTGCGCGCCTTTGCTAGCCAAAATTTTCCATGTATGTGAATATATTTCAAACTAGATCTCTCAAGAGGCAAGCTTATGAGAGTTTTGGACTCTGGTTGTTGGTGGCACTATTCTTCTTTGCGAGCTATAGTAACAAGAAGAGAGATGCTACCCCATCGTGTTGAGTTGTTGCCATTGGGAAGGGAAAATATACCCTTGAATATTTCCCTTGCTTGAATTACTTTGAACCTATATCCTTGGATCCCATTCAATGGCTGTCCCAATGCAAGAACAAAGCTAGAGTTTTGGTATGATTGATTTTAGAGTCAAAGTCCTTTGCAAAATCTGCATAAAGAGAAAGGATATTATCTAGGTATCATTGATCAAATTCAATTCCTAAAGCATCATGCACGATGTAGATTTCAAAAATGGGATTCCTTGCTTTGCATATAGCATAATAGACTTTCACAATGGGGGGCTACGGGACAAAGCTCTTACATATTTGTAAGAATTCTAAGTTCACTTTCTACCCACTTTGACCTCCCTATTGCTTGAAAATACTTGTTTCAACCACATTAAAGTAGAGCTTGCAAGACTCTTGAGGTGGATGCACACAATTTAGAGTTTAAATCGTGGAAGTTTACAAAAAAAATTTATCCACATGGATGCAAGGGTTGAGCTCTATTCATCGAGATCAAGCATGTAAAAGTATAGATATGAGGGTGGCTAGATCACTTTTTGCTATTGGTAGGCCAAACTCCCAAATCAATGATTCTTCTACAAAGTTCTATGGAAATCTTTTATTTTAAGCTCTTTGAAGAATCCACCATGCAACCAACACATATTTGTGCTCCACAACCTGCCATTCTTCCCCTATCTTATCATCTCAAACCAAATAGAGAGATACAATTAGTCTTAATCATTCTACGAATCAAAGGATATGGACTCAAAGTAATTCAAACAGGAGAAATATTCCAATACCTTTGATATCCCCTTGGTCTAGGAGTAGCCATAAAAACAACGACTTGATTGGTTTGTTCTAAATATGAGGCATAAGTTTCACAAATGGACACAAAAGAATTATCCTTGCTTGGCAGAATCACTATGGTCAAGAATATTTTATCATTTGTTTTGGTCTTTGCCTCCACCATCTTGCTTTTCCTCACAACAGGGCTACATGAAGTGGGATGACTATGCAAGGACACCATTTGGTGTGAACAGTGGCATGCATTCCCTTGGTCATTTTTCATCATACCAAAAGAATTAGGTGGCTTGGGTCTTCAACCATTTAAAGAGACATGGGAGAAATTATGGTACAAATGGCTTTTGCCCCCCTTTGTTGCAACCTTGGGTAGCTCTAGATAACTATTGGGGTGCCAAGATCCTCGCATGGATCTGTCTTGGTAGGATATTGTGTTATCTTACTTCCCAGTTAGGATAGAGAGCTTTGAACTGCTATCTCAACTCATTCCTATTTGATGAAAATATTTCGGAGATTGTGAGTGGCAAGGTGTAATTCGATTGGAAGTTGATCATTCTTTACACCTCAATATTTGGGTTACCAAATGGACTAATATGAATCAAGTGTGGCTCCAGTACAGGTTAGTCCACATTTGGCAAAAAGGCACAATAGTAGAGGGAGCAACACGTGGTCCAAGCACAATTTTTCTTTACTCTAAATATGATTGTAGAATGTTTTCATCTCTCCCTAAGGAAGAATAACTTATTGCCACTTTTGCAACTAGCCAAGTGGTATGATGGTTTGATGATTTGAAAGGTTGGATGAATGTTGTAGGGAAGGAACTCTCCAAACTCAGTCCCATAAGAATACTATCCTTGCACCATGCATTCCCTTGGTCATTTTCCATCATACCAAAAGAATTAAGTAGCTTGGGTCTTCAACCGTTTAAAGAGACATGGGAGAAATTATGGTATAAATGGCTTTTTCCTCCCTTGATTGCAACCTTGGGAAGCTCTAGCAAGACATTAGATAACTGTTGGGGTGCCAGGGTCCTTGCATGGATCTGTTGGTAGGATATCACGTTATCTTACTTCCCAGTTAGGATAGAGAGCTCCGAACTGCTATCTCAACTCATTCCTATTTGATGAAAAAATTTAGGGGATTGTGAGTGGCAGGGTGCAATCCGATTGGAAGTTGATCGCTCTTTACACCTCAATATTTGGGTTACCAAAAAAGGCTCAATAGTAGAGGGAGCAACACATGGTCCTCTTTGTGGGATTTCCAAGAACAATATTTCTTGACTCTAAATATGATTGTAGAACATTTTAATCTCTCTTTAAGGAAGAAAAACTTATTGCTACTTTTGCGATTAGCCAAGTGGTTTGATGGTCTGATGATCTGAAAGGTTGGGTGAATGCTATAGGGAAGGAACTCTCCAGACTCAGTCCCATAAGAATACTATCCTTTCACCACTTACAAACATTGCCTTCTGAAACTCGCTTGGCCCAAGAAGCCTATGCTCCTCTCAATCCTTTGGGTGCTTGGAGGATGAGAGCAGGTAGGGTATGGGAACTCACACCCTCTTGCGGTTTCATTTCCTATGGTGGCAGGTGCTCCAGTGTAAGCTCCCACCAAACATAGAATAATGAAGTGGAAGGACATCTCACCCTATTGCCATCTATGTAGGGTGAATCTTAAAAATCATTACCACCTTCTTTGGCGATGTATTTTCACACGAAGGCTTTGGCGACACATACAGATCTGCTTAGATTTTGCTAATCTCCACATTTTTCTCACTTGGAAGTTGTGATCCTGCGTGACAAGGCTAAGGTAGATGATGTTCAATGGTGAGTACGACATCTACTCCGAGCAAAGGTTATCTCTCACATTTGGCTAAATTATTCGAAATCATGTTGTATGCCACCATATACTGATCCCATCAATCTTTTCCAATTAGGTGCGACATGGTTTTTTAGATGCTTTGAATTATTTCTCCAGAAGAAATGATGTTTTTGCCTTCGCTGGGAAGGCCATGCAAACTGCTTCATGAGAGTGGGATTTTCAAATTTCTATAACTATCTTCTAATAAGAATATTTCTTTCACACATAATCCCCCCCAAAAGAGGCATCATTGCTTATTGCAAAATCCTCAACATGGATTTGAGATGACATATGTCACAAACAAGTCACTGTACATCTCTTTGGGAAAAAAAACAAATCATGCTAGATGTGCATCTAAATGCTTTTCTACTTGCATGTGAAAGTTTGACATGTTTGTGTACAAATTGATCTTTTGTCACATACTTCCCTTGCCTCTAATATGACCACAAATCCACTTGATGAAGATTGCAATAGGACTCTCTTAGAGATCAAAGAGGCATGTAGTCCTCACTTAGCTTTTGGATGCTAACTCACATCATAACTGCATTCCAAAGCTTTTGGCATAGTTGTATTCCAAATCTTTTGCAATCTTCTATCATATACACGTATGTATATGTGTTTGTGCACGCGCGCGTGTGTGTACATATATCTATATCTATATCTATGCGTGTTTGTGTTTGTGTGTGTGTGCATGCGTGTGTGGTTTTTGTATGTATTTTCACGACACACACACACAATCTTTATATTTGTTTGAAAGAGAGAGAGAGAGAGAGAGAGAGAGAGAGAGAGAGAGAGAGAGAGAGAGAGAGAGAGAGAGAGAGACGTTAGATATAAAGGTTTCTACAAAATGTGTTTTATTTTTTAAAATTATATTTTAAAATAAATAAAGACACACACAATATAGATGCCATGCATTTATACGCATGCAATCCTATGAAAAAACAATTTTCCCAAGTACAAGGAATGTTAAGGCTTACCTAGACAATTAGAAAATTCCCTAAAAAGCATTCAAATATTGAGATTTATAAATAAAACCTAAGGTTTTATCCCTTGAAAGTAAAGTCAACCTAGAATGGAACCTTCTATTCTATTTCTTAAGGAAGAGTTGCCATGTGGAAGGAGCATGAGTGGAGGGGGAGTTAGGAGAGGTACCATGTAGTGAGCAAAGGAAGACCCTATTGCACTCTCAAGTACTCAGCATGGCACTAGGAGGGCTTGAATTTTTTACCCCCCACCCTTGGGCTTTTCCTTGCTGAGTAGTCTTTCTTGGTGCCTTGCCCAAGAAGTAGTGGGTCCATTTCAAACATAAGTGCATGCATAGAGATTGGCTCTCCCTTTCTCTATTCTTCTTGGGTCTCTGTAGGAAGAGCGACTAACCTCCAAATGATAAGGTGCTTCAGAGACAGCAGGCCTTGATGTTCTAGATCGATTTGTACCATTTTTTGCAAGCACCTGAGCATTAGATGCTTGAACTCTCATGGATGTTCCAATAAAGACCTCCACAATCACTAGGGCAACTTGACCCTGATCGTCTGTTTAATGATGTTTTTATCCTTAGCCATGTATCCATTGTGCCCTAGTAGTAGCCTCTCTTGCCATTAAAGTTCCATCCATCAACACCTTCAGCAAGGGTGCAACCACTCTCTTCCACTATGATTTTTTCATTCCTTTCATTGTTTTGTGCACATTTATACAATTGATTTGCTGCCTCTTCTTTCTATACGTCCCTCCCGCGTAGTAGGATGCAATGTGCATCCAACACACCCCCATTATTGGATCTAATGAAGCACTCAATGGAATCCCCCAATTGCCTCTTCTTGATAATATGTTAAGGAACCACTTCGTGTCTACAATCCTATTATCCCCAAAAGAACTTTCACCCATTTACAATCATGCACAAATGTGAATCACTTGATAACACCATTCTTGCTATATTTTCTCGCAAGGATCAACCCGATTCTTATGACCGACTTCTCAAGCTCCTGAGTGATGCGGCACAAGAGGCGCATGTAAAGCCCCTCTAGAACCATCATGGGAGAGAAGAGCAACCTCAAAGAGGCAATGAGCAAGGGATTTGGCCTCAAGCTTGACCTCGGCTCACACTTGAAGTACTAAGAATTAACATCATTGGCAAAGTGGTGGAGGAAATCAATGAGCTGAATGGGAACAACTAAGAGATCCTCGATTTTCTAAGGTTTCTCCTCCAGGCAAGATGAAATTAGCCAGGGAGGGGAGGAAAGAGGAGGGGGTTGGCTATGGTGAGGAGGGCGAGGTGTTGGCTATGATAATGGAGCTATGGTGGCTATGACTATGGCAATGGCAAAGATGAAGGGTGAATCAAAATGTTTGACCAAATTAACCTTCATTTTTCAGTCTACCTTTGTATTGACGAAGCCCTTCCCTTAAGAAAAATACATGTCTTCTATTCTTCCATTCTTCTATCTATTCTTCTATTCCTCATCCATGTGGAACCCATTGGATGTGCCACATTGATAGCATCATGGACTGTGAGCTGGGCAAAGAGCCTCTCGGAGTGAGCTAAGCTGAGCCACATGGAGGTGCACTATTGCCTCATAGGGAGGGAGTTATAGAACAATGTTAGAGCTAGGGCATGGAGTGGGAAAGCTTTAAAGTTGGAGCATGGAGTGGTTTTTAAAGTTGTTGTCTTTTGTGAGAGTTCCTTCTGAGTGCAAGGGAAGGTGGCACCCTCTTCTTGCCCCTTTCTCCCACATTCTTCCTCCTTGCATGCCTTTCCCAAGGAAAGATTCCCCATCTCCCAATCACTCCATCCATATCTCCAGCCCAATCTCTCCCCACCTCTCCCCATCTCTCCCTTTCTCTAACACTCAATGGAGAGAGAGTCTGATGTTGAGAGAAATATTATATAAGCGAGTGAGTGAGCGAGCTAGAGAGAGAGAGAGAGAGAGAGAGAGAGAGAGAGAGAGAGAGAGAGAGAGAGTCTCTACAGGGCAGGGGATTTTTTGTGTGATCAGCATGCATGGCCACTCATCTAGCTGAATCGTTGAGTAAAGTGAGCATAGAAACAAGCCAAGGTGGAGGGGATCTTGAAACTTGATTTAATTTGTTAAAATGTTATTACTTGAAATTAAGATTCCACTTTGAGACCAAGTGAAGCGAGTCTCTAACCCGTTGTAGATGGGTCATGCTATCGTATGAATAAAGGTGATGAGAGACTAGTGTCCAGTTTCAATGCTTAATACTTCGTATAAAATTATTGCGAAGGCCCTTGCATTGAAAATCTCTGACATTTGTATGAAGGTGGTGGATAGAGAACAAAATGGATTTGTCAAATCTTGAGAATGTCCTTAATGTATCATCTTCCTAAGATTATGGTGTTGCATTTGACTAGAGATGTGTCCTATTTGGTTTTAACTTTGATCAAGCTTATGATAGGGTGAGATGGGACTACATGCTACTTGTGTGGATAATGGTGTTTCATTTTGTAGAATGGTGGGGGCCATGTTTGGAAATTCTTTTTCTAACCTTTGCCTTAATGGTGGGTAGATTTGAATTGTAGAGATCCGTTAGGCAAGGCTATCCATTGGCGCCTTTGTTATTTGCATTGTGTATTGTCCCTTTAATTCAAATGATAAAGAAGAGGCTTCTAGAGGGTTCCATAAAGGTTCCTTCTAGTCCTCAGGGTTGTCCACAAAGTTTTGGTGTTGCCTTGGGATCAATCTATAGTTGGGCTAAGACTTCTGCACTCAGAGGTGATTTGGGGCTCCGGTCAATTAGCTAAATGACTTGCATGTATCATGGGCCAAAAGAGGTACCATTGTTTGTTATCTTGGGGCTCTATTGGGAGTGGTTATCTCTTTGAGACAACAATTCGAGTGGCTTAAAGCAAAAGTAAGGATAAAGGTGAGACATTGGTATGGGCTTACTCTAGGTTGGAATGCATTTAAAACATGTGTGATCAGCTATGACTATGTGCAATTTGTGGTGATTCTAGAAAAGTCACTAGCTTGAAACTGAGAAATCGTGAGATGATTTATTTGGGTAGAGGATAGGGAGAAAATACGGTGGCACTATACATTACATGGGAAGCAATGAAAGTTCCTTATGTAGAAGGAGAGTTGGGCTTACTAGATATTGATAATAGGAATATTGTTTTCCTTTATAAGTGAATCCTAAGATTGTTTGCATGCTAAGCACCATGGGTGGAATGTTTGAAATGGTTCCTAAAGTAAGGCAAAAGGAAATCAATTGGTCAATGGAGGGACTTGTCATGGTTCTCAAAAAAAATATTGGGGTTAGATTGATTGTTGCAAGGATTGTGGAAGCCTGGAAAGCATGCAACCATTTAATGGTATGGAGAGGGAGAATAGGGCTTAGAGGGGATGCAAGTTTACTCAAAGGAGTGTGGTGAAGCTAGGCTACCACCTTTTATGTCAAAGTCCTTGCTTGGATGGATCTGTATCCTACAAGGTCAACCTTCAAAAAGGGAGTAAAATCCTCGTTGCATCTCTGGGATGGAAGGAGGGTGTGTTGGAGACTAGTGTTGGCTATAAGATATCAATATGAGTTGAGTGGCAGAGAGACTGTATTGGTATCTAAGGTGTTAAGTAATGTTCTTGTAAGGATGACCAACTAATTGTATTTCTTTTATTAATTGGAGGGGCAATCAATGGAACATTGGTAATTTTGCACTTAGAAGGATTACTACTAGGTCAATTTATCAGAATGTAATGAAGGACACAGTTTTGTTTGACAATCTCAATGAGAAATAAAAACTCAAGAGATATCCAAAGTGGTGGAGGTTGAGGATTAGAGATTTATGCAGGGTGCCAAAATGGGAAGTCTAGATTTCTATTGTGGAAAGCGTTGCATAAATGGTTACCATTGAGGGGAGAATGGTCAAATGGTCTAACTACTGAGTTGTCCCTTCTGTGGAAATAATATGGGGGATGTCATGCATTTGAATTAGTCATATGTAGTTTTGACAAGGGTCTAGTTCTTAATGGCCACAACCATTTGGAAGGTAGGGTTGATGGGAAAATTTTCATGTAGGACTAATTGGAGATTGATAGTGTTGGGTGACACTCTTGGGCTTACTCTTGCTACATGTTGGCATTACATAGAATTGTAGTAATGCTGGCCATCTGGAATGTACATAGCAGAATCATGTTCAATCATGAGGTGGGTATCAGCTATGGGAGGAAGCTATGGTTGGTTTTTTGGAGATCTAAGTTGATAGTGGGAAAGAATGATTCAATGGGTGGGAACTTATTTGCATTATCTGAGTCTATTGGGTCTTTAGATTGTAGCATTTTGGGGTCGTCCATGGGCAGCATGCTCTAAATTTGGTATGTCTCCCAAAAAAAATAATTGGTTTGAGAGAATGGGTATTAAAAGAGTAATGGTATAGTTTACACTATTGCCAATTAAAAGAGTAATGATATAGTCTACACTATTACCAATTAGAGGCTACTTTCATTGTTGTGGTAGAATAAGTTACTCTAGTGAGGATTCAATGCTTTATAAGGGGGAGATTACTGCCTAGCTTTGCCAAATGTGTTTATTTGGTTTCTCATTAGCTTTGAGCTCAGTCATGGTTTGATCTTTAGTCTTGTTATAGTGCAAAAAACCTTCAACCTTATCTTTCTACTTTAATGCCCCATCATTTCAATATTCACATAACTAATTTTCTCAATTTGAAGGGAGATGTGATTCCCTTTCCATTGTGTTTTGTATTTCTATTAGAACTCCCACCATATTTTGGTGGTTCTTGATATATTACTAGTATATATTTACAATATATATTTACAATGCAAATATCTTTTTTAACAAGTTTAGAGATACTATGTTTTGATCCAAAAGAAACATTTGTCATTAAGATCCTCATGGTACCAAAAAAGCCAAGTGAAAGAGAGGGAAAAACATCCATGAGAGAATCAGTGGTGGCAAACATGAAACAATGCAATCCCACTTATCTCACAAAGTACTTGTTTGCCACTATTGCTCATGTGATCCTCGAAGGCTGTATTCCAAGGTTAGTATACTAGTAATAGGTTCCACCAATCGAAAGGAATTCCAAAATGTATTAATTAATGGCAAAACGAGGAGGGTAGGGGTGGAAAGGAAGCGCCTCTCTTTATGAGGGGAGGGTGACCCTCCCCTTTTATCATACCTATTACTCCACATCTTGATTTAACTTGATGGTAATGAGTTTAAGTCCATGAAGTTTTGAAGCTATTCCTTTGACCTTAGCTTAATTGGAATACTCCACCCAAGATATTATTGAATTTCTATGTTAAAAAATAAATACCTTTTCAATTACTTCTCTCCTTAAGTTATATGTATGGAGTAATTTGTTGAGATTCAAGGCCTTTAGAATAGAATAGATAGATGGAAAATATGGATGAGCAAACTAATAGAGAAATAGGTCCTGCTAATTGAAAATAATTAAAAAACATATTGATTTGTGGAAAAGGTAGGAGGGGAGGGTGGAAAGGAAAGGGGAGGGTAACGAGGGCATCCCTCTAGTTATAGAAGAGGGCCCCCCTCCCCTCTTATTTGTGAGGGTGATAATTCATAACCATTATATTTTACTTCTTCTACAATATTTTCATGTAGCCTTGTGTGGTAAGACCTTGAGATGACTTATGGAGGTTTTGCGTTCAAGACCCCCTTTTGCATGCAATTTTCAATCTACCTCTTTGACCATAGCTTAATTGGAGTACTCCACATTTTCACCTAAGAAGTCAATTGGATTTCTTAATTAGAAAATAAAGTCCTTTTCTCCTTATCTTAAGTTATATGCATAAATAGTTATTGATATTAAGGGCTTTTACAATAGGTGGATGGCAAGTATAGATGTGGCTAATGGAGGAATTAAGTGAGAGCCATTAGGCACCAAGATCATGTCTAAGAGTAGAGATATGAACCATTTATAATGTGCAGACACTCATGCCATGAATCTAGCTAGTACTTTTATGGACACATTAGAGTATATGTATGGAAAAGAAATTCTGTAAAATAATTTCCTACTAATATTATGCTTCATTTTGACAATAAGCCTTATATGTTCTTCATGAAAAATATTGGTTAGGGCTTAAGCATGAGAGATCAATATGTTATTGCTGGTAAGGTGTAGTCCACTTTGTTGGTTTCTTTAGCAAGTGCAAGAGACAGAGACAAAAAGGAGAGAGAGAAGGTTCACTTGGTGATAGTATGTCAAATGAGCACGAATTCTTAGAATTTTGCAATGCATGTGGAAGACCAAGTTAGAAAAGCCTCCGTCCTCTAAACTACACATTGTATTAAATGCATGTCACAAGATATATAGATTGCATGCAACCAATGTCACACTGATAGTCAATTAAATGAGTTCCTACTCCATTACTCACAATAACACACACAACAAGAGACAAATGAAAAGATATCAATATGCAAAAGGGACACAAGTTTTGAAGGTACTCAAAAGGGTTACACAAAGCCTCAAAGCACTCGTGCTTATTGGATGCACAGAGGAGTCACGAGCCCATATCTCCACCCTTTACTATCAACCACCCAAGGCCTTGAGTCCTCAATGTTCTATCAACCTCTCTTATGTCTCTAGCCCTAAGATTGAGCCTCAATCTATCCCAAAATTTTGAATACTCTTCCATGACTATCATATTATTGATCTGACACTTTCAGAGTGCATAGGCCCCTCACTAACTAAGACATTGGAACATGGGTCTCAATTAAGATGTGGGTGTTGAGAGTTGTGGTGTCATGAGCACATGTAGAGCAAAGGTATGAGTAAAGGGCAAGCTGCCACATGGCATGGAGGAGATATCCCACATGTGAGCATGCATATGGATGTTAAGTACCCACTCCTACAAAAGGGAGGTTCATTTGAAGTAATATCAAAATCAAGCACTTTCCACTATCTCAAGATTCTCTTTATGAGTCCAAGTTAATCTATCTTGGAACTTAATTTACTTGAGTTATAGATTATGATCACTCTTAGGATTCATCCACCTTAGATTAATGTTATCATTAGAGTAGATTAGGGTCCATAGGAGAGCTCGGTCCATGAGCTTTAACATGGTATCAGAGCATTCCGCTGAGGCGTCATCTTTCTTGCGAGAGTGTGAGAAAGTGATCGAGTGTTTATCATTCTTTCATTCCGTTGATGAGAGGAAATTTCCGTCCATTCTGTTCATCTCTATGAGAGAAAGAGAGAGATCTTGTTTCTTTATTGTGAGTGAGTTGCTCATTCTTCCAAAGAGATAGATAGACTGAAAGATTTGTGAAATATAGTAACAGATAGATCTAAGTTTGAGAGAGCTCAGAGAAAGATCAGTTTTCTGAGAGAGAGAGAGAGGATTCTTCTTGATTTCTTATGCAAGGTCATTGAGAGAAAGAGAGGATTTTATTTTGACTACAAGCTCCAAACAACTCCTTAAGGACCGGCTTCATGGATCTCCTGAAAAGAGAGAACTACATTGGCTACACCTCCTTCTCTAATATGTTTACAAGCGACCTAGCAATGCCTCTAGCAAACAAAGGCAAGGCACAATAGATCTTCACGGCTGTTCTAGCTGCATGCAAAGCACTGGAGGATTGGAATGACTCCAACTACTAGCTCCTTTAATGACTTTTCTACATAAGACTCTATGTGACGACGAGGTTGATGCAAGCAAGCTGAGACAAGCTGCAACTCCTGCAGTCCAAAGCCCTGCAAGCGACAGCTAGTGACCACAATCGATAGTGCAAGACTACAGACTACCACCACGACCAAGACCACAGTGGACAGCCTTCTCCTTCAATGCTCAACTGATGGAATCAGCTCACTGACACTCCTCTGCAACGACTCGGCCAGTGCTCTAGCATTGCAACGGGCAGCTCTACAAAACCCATGGGCCAGCCCCAAAGCTGTGCGCCTCCAACGAATTCCTAAAGACGGAGCCAGTGTGATGAAGGCTCCTCTACCAGTGGCTCTTAGCGGCATAGACAGTCTTCAACGCCTCACGGTCACCTCAGAGCATCCGTCCTCACAACCAGCAAGCTTCTCCATATCCCGACTCCAAAACGCTTCGAGGAAGACACCTCCGATGTCCGCGCTCTGTTGTCGTTCCGTGTCGCGACCCCATCTCTGAGCAGCTATCAGAAGCCAAAGGTTTGATAACCTTAGTCCACGTGGAAAGACCACGTGGCAGATAAGGTGTGGTTGAGTAACTGTGGTAAACATTCACCATGGTTAGGTTTTAGTCAATTAACTATGGTTAAGTTTGCCTAGACATGGGTTAATTTACTTAAGTTAAGAAATTGCCACATGGTGTAGTGCCACCTAAGCACACAGTAACCCTTGTTAAGCACAGTATGGAATTTTGCATGTGAATCCATGTGCCACATTAGCAAAGGCCTTCTCTTCTTCAGAGAAACTTTGACAAGGCATAACTTGCAATCTAGGAGGAATTTGCACATGCTCCAAAAAGAAAAAATAATCGGTTTTTTGATCTCTATGTGCCTATCAACTCAATTTTTATGTATGCAATTAGACACTACCAGATTTGAAAGTATCTTCAACTAGTAAGACCTTTGTAGTGGCAATACGCACTCCAACTGTTGAAAAGTTCATCGGGGAAGGATGTCACACCTGGTCTACACAAATGAGGTATCTTCTGATGCATCAAAAGCTTTGAATGACTGTACAAGAAGACATACCCACTGCACAAAATGATGCTTGGAAGGAAAAAGATGAAGCAGCACTATCACTCATTGGTTTGCACTTGGGTTCAAACATAATTCATCATATAGACTCCAAGGATCATGCCAAGGATGCATGGGATGAGTTGAACATAGTGTCTAGTGCAAAAGCCAAAAACCAAGAAATCCATCTTAAGATTGAATTCTATGGTATGCACATGGGCTTCAATGAATCCATGGCATAATTTTTCAACAAAATCAAAAGCATTATGACCCAACTGGAAGGCATAATGCAAAAGTAGGGGAAAAAGATGCACTTGCAATTCTCCTTAAAAGCATGCTTGTAGAGTATAGTGCACTGACAACCAATTTGACGAATATGCTAGATCCAAAGTTTGAGGAATGTGTATCCTCTCTTCTTGAAAAAGAAAGAGAGTTAAAGGCATCGACATCGACATCGACATCTACATCAAGACGCAACAGCTATAATGACGAACAAGCACTATTCAGTAAAACATCAACGAAGTGCTACCATTGTGGAAGGATGGGTCACTGTCAAAGTGACTGCAAACTAAAGAACAAACCAAAGTGTCACCATTGCAATGAGCTGGGACATAAGGAAGAAGATTGCAGATTGAAGAACCAACAGGTTAACTACACAGCATCGTCATC
Organism: Dipteris shenzhenensis; assembly: GCF_047967505.1. Lineage (NCBI taxonomy): Eukaryota > Viridiplantae > Streptophyta > Polypodiopsida > Gleicheniales > Dipteridaceae > Dipteris > Dipteris shenzhenensis. Next base: position 3,657,325 of record NC_141614.1, on the reverse strand, counting down.
AAGCCATGAGCCAAAAGGCGACATCAATGGAATGTATTGAGAAACAAAAACCTTGCCAACCTTGCCTATATTTTGTAAATCAAACCTGACCACTTGAGAGTAGCCATGTAAGCACCCAAGGGAGGATTTGATCTTGTAACTCACATCTGACCACCTTGCAGTAGCCAAAGGATCATGGCACCAAGGTGAGGTGTTGAGAGTTGTGGTGCCATGAGCACATGTAGAGCAAAGGTATGAGTAAAGGGCAAGCTGCCACATGGCATGGAGGAGATATCCCACATGTGAGCATGCATATGGATGTAAGTACCCACTCCTATAAAAGGGAGGTTTATTTGAAGTAATATCAATCAAGCACTTTGCAATATCTCAAGATTCTCTTTATGAGTCCAATCTAATCTATCTTGGAACCTAATTAACTTGAGTTATAGATCATGATCACTCCTAGGATTCATCCACCTTAGATTAGTGTTGTCATTAGAGTAGATTAGGGTCCATAGGAGAGCTCAGTCCATGTGCTTTAATAGTGGGCACATGGCTATCTTTGGTGCATGGCTACAAGGTGTACAAGAGAGAATTGTAGTTCCCGAGAACTTATAATAAATTTTTAAATCATACATGAAATAGACTCTCAATGAAACTCAAGGTGACATCACAAGGAGAGCCCCTCCAACGCCATGTATAGCCATCCCACAATAAAACCATTTGTCCTCCCCAACAAATATTGCATGGGGTGCAAACCAAGAAATGAAAATGAATAACATTGTCATCCAATTGAATCTGCACATGTATTGAGATACATAAGAAAAATGCGCACATCTTGTGTGTTCTTTAAATTTGATAGCTCCAAGGATACCATATTTGGAGGTGTCTAGCATACTACATGCCTCTATATTGAGGTTGCTATATGTAGACATGATGCAAAGTGTCCTCAAACTGCCCATGAAAATGCTATATGTGTCAACACAGCTGCAATCTCCTTTGTTATAGTGAAGATAAAAATTGCAATGTAATCCCATCTATTACAAAGCTTGATAGGGAAAAGACTTTGAAATAGTCTAAAAGGCTTTTACAAGGCTGAAAAATGTGCACAAATGCTAGAAAAATAGCCAGTTAGAATCTTTCATCATTGTGAATCATAGACTTATTATCCCAGGGTCGATGGTAGGCAAAGAGCACAAATAAAGTGTTGTGCAGATTAACTCTAAAGTTTTGGTGCCTTGTGGGCCTATTGAATAGCTTTTAGATCCACTACTGAGCATGCTCCATTCCAATTTGCATACGAGTATGAGGCAATCATGCCCTTGAATTCAATTTGGGTAGATGTAGGTTAATAACACCAAGAAGGGAGCACTTCCAAGAGACCTTGGCTCAATGTGATGAAGAAGGAGACTAGCATAGATCACAACATAGATCAAGGGGGATAGAAGGAAAAGGGCATGGCCTTTGAGGAAACCCACGTTTGGAAAATGAGATTTCATCATCATATTCATATGAAGAAAAAATTTGAAAAACAAAGGAGAAATTTGTGCACGACTGGAATGGACCATTCAAAGTGACTGACATTCTCTCACTCAAGGTGTCATGCTATTGAGGACTCTACATGGGGAATCTAGAGGATTTATCAATGGTCCCAAACTAAAGAGATTTCAAAAGAGTAGCATACCCACGTCTTCCAAGTGCATCCCTCCCCTTCCTTCATCCCCTTCCACCTGCTTTCCCCCTCTATCCTCACAATCCTTGCTTCCAGCATCTTGCTTCCCTCACCCTTCCCCCTTGCTTCCAACCTCTTGCTTCCCTCACCTTTCCCCCTTCTCTACTGCCCTTCCAACCTCAACTCCTCTTTCTGATTCTCTCACCCCTCCTCCCTCTAAATCATTTTTACCATCATTGCCTCTCCTTGTGTGGGATCCCCCACCCTCACATCCCCTCACCATTGCCCTTGCATCCCCACTCCCATTATTTGATGCCTACTCCTCCATGCACACCTTATATCCTCTCCTTCAAACTCTACACCATCTCCTATCCCCTCACATCTCAGCCCCGCACTGCCCCTCACATCTCAGCCCCATATATCTAGCATCCTCGTGGCCTACAACCTATTCCCCCTTCCACAACTATGCTGCAGCCACACCCTCTATCCTTGATGTGCACATTGAGACACCTCATGGCCCCCTTGCACCTACCACCACCTCTCACACATTGCCTTGTGGACCTTCCCTCCCCATCAATACTTTGGCTCTTCCCTCCTCTTCTAGGGTCACTCCTCTACTCCCACAACCTTGCCCCAGATCCCTTCCCTCCCTAGTTGCCTCCCTATGCCCTCGCCTTGCTCTTTCATTGCCTGCCCTCTATGCCCCACCTCTCCTTTTTCATCCCTTGTGCCCTCTCTGTTTTTTCATCACTTGTGCCTACCTCTCCTTTCTCACCTTGCATCCCCTCTATGTGCATGGTCCCTGTGCTCCATCTCCTCTATCACCCTACACCCCCCTCTTACGTGCCACCCCTGTGCCCCATCTCTTGTCTCAGACCCTGAACCTTCTCTTCATGTGCTGCTTGTGCACCCCCTCTCCTCACTTAACATCGCCCCAGTGCCCACACACACCCTATGCCCCCTCTCCTTTCTCATAGCCCCTATCTCCTTTACACTCAACTGCGGCCCGAGATACAACCTCCTTTCAACTCTCCCCCCTCACTCAATGCCCCACTCTCGACAATCCCCCCTTTGTCTCAAACACCCCCTTTCCAACATTCCCTTCACTTCGAGTTGTGGCACCCTTACTATAGTCAAATTCATCCCCCTTCACTCCCTTTCCAACTCTCACCCCTTGCTTTGACTCATGCCCCCCTCACTATAATCAACATACCACACCTCATTACATTGAATTGCACACCCCTACTATCTCAACTATGCCCCCTTACTTTGTTCACCTACTTCCTCTCAATCTTAGCTGCTGTAGCACGTGCTAAGATCACATCCCCCCCTCACTCATCTCCTCCTCTCTTCCCCTTACACTAACATATGGACCAAGCCCTGTCCTCCTTCCACATCTCCTCTAGACTCTCCTATAGCCCGAGCTATGCACCCCTTCCTTCCACCTCTCCTCCCCTCCCCCACCCTTGGACTCACCCCTCCCTTTCTACCTTTCCTCCCCTCTCCCCATGTCGCTTAGTCACAACCCCTCTTCAAACTCTCTCCATCTCTTCTCCCCTCTCCCCATCTCACTCAGTTGTTACCCCTCTTCAAACTCATGCCCTCCTTCTCCACCTCTCAACCTCTACCTCTCATGCCCCCCCTCCTTCCCCCTATCTAGGCCTTGCTTAGTGGGTCCATAGCTACCTTGCCACATCTTGTGACCCTCTCTATCCCTAACCTTCTTCACCCCATAGCTTCCACTCATCCTCATAGTGAATCCCCCTCCCTTATTCATCCACAACAAGTTACAATAGCAACTAATGACTAGGTAGCAACAATGGCAGATGTGACTCCTCTATGACAACAAATACAAGGCCAACCAAGTCCCGATGTTAAGTACATGATGACAACCATTGACTAAAGGCAAGAAAATGCCAAAGTAAGAAACAAAGACTTCACCCACACACCTGCCTAGAGGATCTCCTGCTGAAGTTCCTGTAACTTGTTGATGTGTTCCTACATCGATGAAGATTTCATCCAACAACCTCATAACTCATAAGCAACTCATGCACCAATTTTCATGTATTTTTAGCTTTGGGGGTGCTACCCTCGAACCCTCGCCAAGGGGGGAGGGCTAATCATGTTGCCGGCTCCCCTTGGAACCCTCCAATGATGTCCTAAAGGGGGCGTTACCCCCCCTACCACCCGTTAACTTGTGGTTTTCCCTTTCTCTTGTTATTCTCATGCCAAGAATTTGCTTTGTAGCACCCAAATACTTAATTACAAAAGTATTTGCCAACTTCCTCTTGAACACATTTATATCCTGTATGTTTCCAAGTTGCAATAAGCATGTCATCCCAATATAATAACAAGATCACATATCTATCATTGTCTAGTTTTTCAGATTAAACATAGTGGTCTGAATGATATCTACTAAAGCCATATTCTGCCATAAACTTGTCAAACTTCAAATACCACTATCTTGAGCTTGCTTTAAACCATACAGACTTTTCTTCAACCTACATACCAATTCCTCGTTTCCTTTGACCTCATATCCTTGTGGATGTTGCATATAATTCTCTTCCTCTAGATCCCCATAAAGAAACGCTATCTTCACATCATATTGTTCAAGATGCAAGTCTTATATAGCCACAAGACCTAGAATAGTTCTAATTAAAGTCATCTTAATAATAGGAGAGAATATTTCATCAAAGTTGATAACTTTCTTTTGTGCAAACCCCATTACAACAAGCCTTGCCTTGTATCTCCTTTTTCCTCCATCTTCTTCCTTCACCCTGTAAACCCATTTATTGCACAATGATGTTTTTCTCATAGGCAACTAAACCAAACCCTGGTTGAATGTTCTTAGTGCTCTTCTTTAGACCAATATACTTTGAGAGAAATTGAAAAAATAGGTGGATAACCACATCACACATACGATTAATTAAATAACCCTATGATGTGCTATTTTCCTTGTGGAAATAATTATTATAGTGCTTGGTATTTGGAATCTACAAGGACTTAGAAGCTATCAAAAGGAGAAGCACTTCTAGAATGAACTACTTCATGCTGGGGATATAGCACCCTTTGATGAAGAGACTATGGGCCTACAAGCTTTAAGTGGTGAGGTGAGCCTCTGCTTTTGTAGTTCATGAGTCCTCCTATGGGAGCTTAGTGATTCCCTTTAGCCAATTGCACTTTAGTATCAATCAACTGGCTATTTTCCACTCCACACAACACTTGAAGGAGATTTCTTTTGCTAGTTAATGATAGGTTGCTCCAAACTAGAGGAGGAAGCCATCATGAAAATGGTGAGGATCAACACAGAGAACAATGAGATGGACGAAGGATGCAGAGTCCTTAGAAGATCTTGAAGAAGACATGAATATTCTTCACAATCGCAATTGAATTTTGATATCAATATCCATGAAGAAACATCTTGTTGGACTTGGATTGATGTCATTTTGAATGGTGCATGGGACATCTCAAAATAGAGGAATTGACTATCATATGTATAATTAGTTCAATAATTGCCATAAAGAGTGCCTAGATAATGTGAAGGCACCCAATGTTGAGAGTGTACTTTAATAAGGAGATAACACAAGTGGACACATGGTATGGTTTAACTCAACTTCCCATTGAGGAGCTTGCAAATTACCTAGCCTTGCAAATAGAATTGTTGGATTGTCCTATTGGTGAAGACCTTGGTTAGTTGATAGGGCCCATTTCATTCTAGCTTAAGGTTTATCTTGAGGGGTCCCCACTTGGTATTGTATGAAAAAATGTCTCTTCACAATGTTCATATCATGCAAGCTTCTCAACAACATTGGATAACTATTGATACCAATGAGCTCGACCTTGGAGTTTGGCCTTGGAATTTGTCAAGCTTTTCCCCTTGGTGTACATGGTTGTTGATGCCTTTTGGTTCTTTGAGTTGATGTTTGATTGCTACTTAAAGATTTGTATGAGTAATTCCAAGGGACCACAGCTGAAACCCATAAGCCATTCAAATCGGATTAGGTCCATAGTAACCTTATAAGCTATCCTGTACATCCACAATGCAACATGTCACTTCGTGTCAAGTCTTGTTGATGCATGCTGACTATATTTATAAGGATGACTTGAGGACCTTGTTAGTTGACTTAGCTGGTCTTAATGTGGATTATAAGTGGTTGCCAATTGATAATAAATCATGAACTCAGTTCTCATGAAATTGGGGAAACCTTGTTCATAAATGTGTTCTTTGTTTGCTAACAAACTCGATTGGACAACCATACTTGTAAATGATGTACTCATAGATGAATCTAGCCAAGGCATGGCCAAATTATCTTGAAATGCCTTGGATTCCACCCATTTCATGGCATAATATGTGGCAATGTTGATGTACTTTTTTTGTGTATGCTGAGACAAGTTCTTGAATGGACTTATGACATTCAAGCCCCATTGTTGAAATGCTTCCCAAGACCTGAGAGGCATATGATGCTTTAGCAACAAGCATTCCATCTGTTGACACATGTCACACTCCAAGTAATAAGCATGAGCATCTCAAAACAAGGTCCTCCACCATAAGCCTACTTGGAGTACTTTTTGAGCTGTGAGCTCTCCACAAAAGTGACCTCAGCAAGTCTCGTATGTGCTTCCATTGAGTGCAACTGCTCATGGCATGAGGAAGAACTCATCAACATAGGACTGCTCCTTAGCACATAAAATGAGCCTCCAACCAAGCTAATATTCTAGGATTTTAGTGCACATTGATTGATCTTGTCTCAGGACATATTCATGGGAAATGAGGCTTGCAAAAATAGCTATCGGAGCATCTCTTCATACTTGGATTTGGAGATCTCAACTATAGTTGAGCTTTTATTAGATCAGTAGTGACTTCTTGTACTTGGTCTAGTGCACATAGACATGAGAGACAATCTACACCTACATGAGACATTCTTGGTTTATAAATAATGTTGAAATTCAATTCCAATGATATTATAGATGCTACACATCAATTGTCCTTGGATGACTATTTTGTTAATCAAATACAACAATGCTTGGTGATTGACTTAAAAAATAAAAGGATTGCCAAACACAGAGTGTTCAAATTTTTGGACACTATAAACTGTTATGAGAGCTTTCCACTTCGTAGTATTGTTGTTGTAGTTAGGGGAGTCATTCCTTTGGTATCACGTGTCACTCTTGGTTGGATGCATGCTTAGATTGTTGCCCTAAAAACTCCTACATAGCCGTGCTCATATCTTGTCTCATGCACTAATTCCCTTGCTTATACTGGCCTTGTTTTTAGACTTTATTGTAGAACTCACAAGTCGCCATCACATATAGCTTGTATTTTGTAATGCAATGTTCCTAGTCTAAGGCGACCTTGCCTTACATGCTTAACTAGTCAATAGATGCACTCATAACTTGTCTCTTAGACATGTGCTTGGAAGTACTTTAAATCTTGGCCTTTTCTAGAAGAATACTTGAATTCTTCACCTACAGTAGCCTCAGGGGACCTTCTATGTCCTCCTTTCCCTATCTTGGTTGCAAATCAGGGACTGCTGGTGCACTCCTGTCTCAGTGTAGTAGAAGGATGACATCTTTCTTTGAGTAAAGCTGGTTCTTCTCACTCCTTATTCTTTGTTAGGGGGCCACCCACTACCCTCAATAATTTTCATTGGTCATCCATCCCTATCTTTGAGTTTAATTTTGGTCTCAAATCAGCCCTTGCTCTACCAACTCCTTCCTCCTTAGCACATGTGCTCTTACTACTTGGTTGCATACCTTTGGCAATGTTTCAAGCATGTATTAGCAAACTTGCTAAAGCTTCAAGTACTCTAACAAAATTTTAGTTATTTTCTCCATCTAGATGCCTATTTTGATACATAAGTCTTGAGAGGCCACAAGTAATTTTTGACACTTGGATTACTCACTTGTAGTTAAATTCTAATTCAAGCAAATATTGTAGCTCATTTCTCTTTAGCATGAATTGATTCTCTCACTAATTGTGCACTCATGACTAGAGACCGCTTCCACTCACTTCTTCCAATTGATTCTCTCACTAATTGTGCACTCACGACTAGAGACCGCTTCCACTCACTTCTTCCATTCATTTTGGTATTTGTTCCCCCATCAAGATCACCAAATGTTGATAGCCTTTTTTCCTCACCCCTTGGTTGACCCATGATAGTGTGGTGCTTGGTTTGTGCTTGGCTCTTAGTGCTTGTAGTGGTGCTCATGTCGGAAATATGCCTTCTCTTTCACCCATTGGTTTGCCTAACACTCAATGTCCTACCAGTGCTTGGATGTAGGAAATTCAACATCTATTACATGAGTCGACTACTACAAGCATGGATAGATAAAAATGGAGATGGGGGAACATGCAATAAATATGGAGATGGGGGAACACTTATTTCATTAATTTTGGACTTGTCAACGTACAAATTCATTTTATAGATACTTTTGGACTAGATTTTGGATAAATTCAAGAAAAAACTCTTTAAAAAAATATGAAAACATAAAAACAAGAAGAGTTTTTTTAAAGAAATTAAATCAAAATTATAAAATTTAATGTGACAGTTTAATACATAAAAGACACTTGTAAATTCTCATTAATAGTTACATCAAAAGACTTAATTTTTCTTAATTATTTACTTAATTTATTATAACTAAAATTAATGAAAATCGTTTAAATGCATTAATAAATTAATGTATGTATGTATGGCCCATGCACGAGATTAATTTACTATAAGAGTCCTCTAATGTACGTATGTATGTATGTATGGATGGCCCATGTATGACATTAATACCCCTCCCCCTCCTCTCCCCTTCCCCCTTCCTCACCCCTCTTCCTTTTCCTCCCTTCCTCACCCCTCTCCCTTTCCCTCCCTTTCCCTCCTCTCCCCATCCCCATTCCTCTTCCCTCCCCTCCCCTTCCTCCCTCCCCCTCCCCCTCCTCTCCCCCTCCCCCTTCCTTACCCTACCCTTCCCTTCCCTTCCCCTTCACCTCACCTCCCCTCCCCTTCCCCATTCCTCCCCCCCCTTCCTCTCTCTCTCTCTCTCTCTCTCTCTCTCTCTCTCTCTCTTCCCCCCCCCCCCTCCTCTTCCCTTCCCTTCCCATCCCTTCCCCCTCTCCTTCCCTTCCCCCTTCCTTTTCCTCTCTTTCTTACCTCCCTCCCTTTCTCCCTTTCCCCCTCCCTCCCCTCCATCAACAGTCATCGCAGCATGAATCCCATACCGACACAGATCAACTAAAAGCCCTATGGTCATGCCCATGCCTAATGGACAAGTGCAGTGCACTAGTCCCACCATATGTATCAATGGCCTTCCATCGATCGACAAACTAAGGACATTTACATTCCATGCATGCATGTGTAGCGTCGTGTGTGACTCCATATCTACCAAATTTTAGATTTTAAATTAAACTCTCAAAAGGTGTTTGTTAATACCGTTATGATATCTTGAAGATTTTAGAGGACTCTTATGGGAAATTAATGTCATGCATTGGCCATACATACATACATACATGCATGCATATATATAATTTTTTCATACATTTAAATTACTTTTATTAATTTAAATGTAATTTAAATTGTTATTAAGTGCAATATTATAGAGAGATATTCTAAAATTTATTATGTGGAAATGACAGTGCCAAAAAGTAAACTTTTGATTCTCAAACAACATTTTCATAAAGTAAACTTTCCATTTGGGAAGGAGTTTTAGGATTAGTCCAAATGTAGACATATGAGTCCAAAATTAATGAAATAAGTGTTGAGAGAAGAGTATATGTAAAGGTAACTTGTCTTAGTCAATAAAAAGGGCTTGTAGGCCATTATAGATAGCCTTTGATATAAAAAAGTGCTTGTGCAACAACTGTCTCTCACTACTCTTGACTCAAGACTTGAGTCTCCATCACAAAACTCTAAACACAAGGAACTCTGAACATCAATTGGACTAAATAGAAGTCACTAGCAAACTTAGTTATCTCATGCTAAATTGGGTTTACTACTTAAACACAAAGGAGGTTGGTCATCGGCTCTTCTATATGATTCTCTTGACTTTCTTTGGCAACTTGCCTTGCCAATTGACCATGATTTCAGAGAACCATTTGTTTTGCCACTTGGGAGCTTGACTAGAAATCTTTAGTTACTTGGATACCCACACCTGGGCTTACTTGAGTAGTCGAGTTTACTCGGTGTCTACACCCTTTCAATTTGTATACATTTTTTTCTTTTTGTTTTGGAATGGAAAGAGAGAACATTTAAGATATTTTGCATGCCTATGGGCTAAAGCCATACTGGGTTAGGGAGGGGAGGGCAATGGAGGGATAAAATATTGGGGAGGGCAAGGGATTTTTCATGCCTATGGGATATAGATAAGCCTCCAAAACAAGGTTGGGGAGGGGAGGAGGGGTGGGGGGAAACCTCATTATGGAGGGATGTCTATTGCTTCGGCATAGTGCACGGGCTACAAGTAGCCCTCCAGCAATTGGGGAGGTGGGTGGGGGCAAGCCCCTTGTGAAGTGCTACTTGGAGCCATGTAGTCACAGGCTATAGGTAGCCATCCATAAGGGATTGGGAGGGGGTGGGGGGGGCCTTGTGGAGGACTAGCTAACCCTTCATAGGGGGGTTGGGAATGATGGATACCCCAAGGCATCCCCTTTATGTGATAAATCCTTTATAGCTAACTTGCATGAGCTACTATCAGCCCTCTATAGTTAAACCTCTATGGTTAACATTGGAGTGATATTTATAGCTATAGCTAACCCTCTATAAGGGGGCTATATCCTTTATAGTTAACCATCCATACCTAGATTATAGTGACTATTATCTATTTTACCTTGATTCTCTAAACTAAGTTATGTCATTTCTCTCTCTTTTTGTTTGATTTTAGGGTTTATATACTCTCTATTCTCTCTTTAAAATTATACAAAGACAATTAGCCTCTCGTAAATCACTCATTCTATCAAAATTATACAAAGACAAATAGCCTCCCATAAATCACTCATCTTGCAAAAAATAATAAAATGGTGGAAAAAATAAATGTTCTCAACTCTTCCTATTCATATTCAATGATAGCGAATAGACAAGAAGGAAGACATCTAAGCAAAGAAAGGCATCAATGAAAAGACTAAGAAACAATTTGGAATGATTAAGAAAGAAATTGAAAGGTTAAGGAAGGGAGCCACTTATAAGAAAAAGACCATCTTTTATTCTCCTCACACTCTAAAAGATGATGCTCAAAGAAGATAACATGATATGTTTCAAACTCAAATAAGTTGGATCTAGACATATTTAAGATTTTGAGCCTCATAGACTTTAACTTTAATAGTTATCTGTCCAAATTCAAGGGAGAGGAGAAGAGTGGAGATGAGGAGAGAGGGCACAGCTAGAGAGCACACCACAAATGACTTACTGTACACTAGATTTAGTTGAGAAAATAGAATATATATAAACCCTTTTAGGGTTAGGGTTAGGGGATCTAACCCTTTCCTTTATAGCACTCTATAAGGTTAGTGCTATGCACATATGATCACGTGATGGTGCTATGCACACATGATCACATGATGTTGAGCATGAGCTCTCAACACCTTCCCTCAAGATCAACATCATGAAGTAGGCCTTCCCTCAAGATGATGATTCTAGGGAATCGAAGAAAAACTAAGCATTATATTCCATCACACCCCTTTAATGGGAATGTCCTTCCTCTGTGTCAAACCAAGAGCTAGTCGGTGTTTCTCGAATAGCTCTTTATCGAGTGATTTGGTAAAGATGTCTGCAACATTTTCTTTGCTATCACAATGCTGCAGTGTGATGTCACCAAGTAACACTCTTTCTCTGATGAAGTGCTCTCTGACATCAATGTGCTTTGTCCTGGAGTGATATATTGGATTTTTGGCTAATGCTTGAGCCGATTGATTATCACAGTATATTGTTGTTGGCTTTGACTCATCAAAGTAATCTATTTTTGACAATAGTCTTCTAAGCCATATAGCCTCACATGCACCTGTAGTGAGTGCCCTATATTCTGCTTCAATCGAAGACAAAGAAACAGTTGGTTGTTTGTTGGACAACCATGATATAGCACCTTGACCAAGGAAAAATGAATATCCCTATGTCGATCTCCTGGTCTCATGATCTCCAGCATAGTCACTGTCACAGTATCCATGCAACCGTGGATGACTTCCTCTGTATTCTATCCCAAACTGTCTTGTACCTCTGATGAATCTCAAGACTCTTTTGGCTGCATTCCAGTGAGACTGTTTTGGATTTGCCATAGACTGTGCTAGTGAGCTTATTGCATAACAAATATCTGGCCGTGTTATGTTATTTTTATACAAAGCATCCATTTATTCATTCATAGCAGTTTGCCATTCTAGCTTTTCTGCTGCATCTTCAAAGTACACTGGCTCTTATGTAGCCATGATGGTAGTCATAAGAGCATAGTTGGTGGTTTCCACCTAAATTGCTTTGCCTTTCTGAGCATATGTCAATCTAGCTGGTGGTCTGCTTTCCCTAGTAGACCGTCTGAGCCGCTGTGGCTCTGCTTGGGGTGTTGCTAGCAATTCTTGCTCTTTTTCATCAACCTGTTTTGTAGATGACTGTGAAGTCGATGCTTCTATCTCCTGTGTAGGTGAGGTTTTCCATTCTGATTCCTCATCAAAGATTACATCTCTGGAGATAATGACTTTGCAGTTGATGGGATCATACAATTTGTATGCTTTGCTTTCTTCACTATAGCCAACCATGATGCATTTGCATGACTTCGCATCCAATTTTTTGCGATGATCATCATGTATGTGGGCATATGCTATGCAACCAAATATGCGGAGATGCCCAATGTGTGGCTTGTGTCCAGTGAAGGCTTCATAAGGAGTCATACCTTGTATCGGTTCGGTAGGAAGCCGATTAAGCAAATAGTTAGCTGTAGCTATTGCTTCTACCCAATACTAATTCGGAAGATGCTTTTCAGTAAGAATTGCTCTAGCACTGTCTGCTAAAGTCCCATTCTTCCTTTCAGCTATTGCATTCTGTTGAGGAATATCTGCACATGTGAATTGTCTTCGAATGCCGTGACTTTTGCAAAAGTTCATGAATGCTGAAGACATGTATTCACCTCCTCTATCTGATCTCATGACCTTGATCTTTCTGCCTGTTTGGTTTTCTAACATGGCTTTGAATTCTTGAAATCTGGAAAACACTTCAGATTTCTCTTTCAGAAAGTAGACCCAACAATATCTGTTGTAGTCGTCGATGAAGGTCAAGTAATAAAGTGAACCATTGATGCTGCAAGTCTGGGCATAACCCCATACATCTGTATGAATCAAATCAAGAATACCTCATGCACGAGAGGTACTTTTGACAAAGTTGGTTCGCTTTTGTTTGCCGAAGCAGCATGCTTCACAAACCTTTCCAAGAAATTGTAGCTTCGGAATCCCAATTGCCATATTCTAATTCCTGAGATCTAACAAGTACTTGAAGTTGACATGACCATATCTCTTATGCCATTTTGTAGATAGTGGCATCTATTGCATTTGAGCTGACATGGCATGCTTATCTGGTACTGTAGCTAGCATTCTATATAAGCATCCTTCCTTGACACCTTTTGCTACTAGCTGACATCTTTTAGATTTGTCTCTGATAGTGCATTCATCACCGTCAAAGATGACTTTGTAATTGTGTTCCATCATTTGACCTATTGACAAAAGGTTCTTGCTGAGCTTCGGAACATAGAGCACATCTTTGACTAATCCTTTTATACCAGTGAAATTGTTCATAGGGATAACACCTGTCCCTTGAACTAGATTCGGTGTATTGTCTGCTGTGTAGATGACATTCTTCTGACGTTCTAATGGTTTCATCTCTGTGAACCATTCCTGATGATTTGTCATATGAGATGATGCACCACTATCGATGTACCAAGGATCCTATTCCACTTGGTTGACTTGATACCTGAAATCCTCTTTGGGATTGAAATCAGTGTCTAGGTGCATTGTATCAGTCTGATGCAATTCCTCGCTTGCAAGAAACATATTTCCATGTTCATTTGCAAAATGACTGTGACTAGAATGTCCACCATGATGATTTCCTCTTCCTCGGGAATTCCCTCGATTAGTGTTGGATTGACCGCCTTGGTCGTATTGCTTCTTGTAGCAATCTCTTTCATAGTGTCCAAACTTGTGACAATAGTTGCACTAAATGTTTGACACATTGGTGGATGCATTCCCTCATCCTTGGAATCTTCCTCGATTGGAATGATTTCCTCTTTGCTGATTTTGATGTTGCTGAGGATGATGTTGATGCTGATGCTGATTCTGACTTTGATTTTGTTAATAATGACTACTTTTCTGGTATGATCTACCTCTGTTTCTGCCTTTGCCTCTGCTTCTGTCTGAAGCTGTGAATGCCCGATCATTAAAATGACCTTTATGTGCTTGAATGGCCTGAGTCCTGAGTTCTTCACCAAGTAGGACTGACTGAAGTTCTTCCAGTGTCGGAATTTTCTGCTGGATGGCAATACTCTGGACTAGATTCTCGTATCCCTCTCCTAGTCCATTCAGGATTACTTGAACCATTTCCATGGGATTCATAGTCTCTCCTACTGCTGCAAGTTGATTGTTGTAGTCTTTGATGCAGAGTACATAAGCATGACCGGTTTCACTGCTGTTGCGGAAACTCTGGTTGATCTGGTTTCTTAGGGTGAGAATCCTGGATGTGTTCTTGGACTCGTAGAGAGCTGCGAACATATCCCATGCTTCTTTTGATGTCTTGACTATGTTGAGCTGTCCTAGCATGACATCTTGCACATTCTACTTGATCAGGTGATGGGCATACTTGTCTTTCTTATCCCATTCTGCTTGAGCTCGGGCAATGGCACGATCTACTACTGGTGCGAAAACTGTTTGTGAAGATGTAGATCCCGATGTAGATTCCATTGCTGGTGCTGTGACAACAGATGGAGTAGAGCTACTGGTGGCTGGATCAGCCAATGGTCTAGGTGTAGACCCATCAACATACTCCCATTTGTCCTGAAGCACAAGTATGGTCTCCATTCGGTATTTCCATGTACCATAATTGGAGTTGTCTAACTTAGCAGATGCCTCCAGATTGAGGTTGCTAGTCGACATGGTGCAAAAAATGTACTCAAAAAGTGTCCTGAAAATCTCTGTATGAATCAATTGCAAATACACTGAAGATGCCAAGTGAAATCTCTATACCGTCGGTGAAGATAGAACTGCAATATGTAAAATCTGATCTATATTACAAGGCTTCTGGCAATGATGCCGGGAATAGCCAAGAGGCTTTACAAGGCTGAAAATGATGTGCACGATGCTGTGAGATAGCCGAATAGGCTTTACAATGGTGGCATGTGTGTGTGAAATCAAATGCTATCTGCCCACTGAATCAATCTGCAATGCCTCTGAACTCTGAAGTCTGCTCACTAAACTGATGAACGTAAGGTTTCAGGTAATGTAATGATCTGAAACCGTATGTGAGCGTATGGACTGACTCCGAGTAGGTACTAGTCGGGAATTTCGGGCATGGCTTAGATTGGCAACTTAGGGAATTCAAAGCGTCCCCTCTATGGCGATCTAGTCTACTTGATCTAGATCTAAACCAACTGTCGATCAATGAAAGAACAGCAAATAATTCCTTTTCTTTTGTTCTTTTTAGGTGTTGGGTCAGACGTGTCGATGTAGAGGCAAATGTGCGTGAAGGAAGTGGTTTTGTCAGCGAGGCTCAAATGTGAGTGTAACTTGCATCGAAATGTACACATGATGTAACGAGCACGTAGAGCACTAAAAAACGAGCGACTTTCCTTTTTGGAGCGCCCTCAAATTCTTCTTGGATCAAGAGATATGACTTGATCTAGGTGGAGGGACAAAAGGAGTGCAAATGGTGCTCAATGATGATGTGTCACTCTGGGTCACATGTAGTGATGATGTGGCACTGTGCCTAGCAAGAGGTATGTCAATGAAGCCCTGTGCTGAGGTGGCATGAGTGGTCACATGAAGTGCCTGTGGAGCACTGTGTGTGCCTGGCAGGGGTCAATGCTGAGTGGACTGCTGAGGTGGCAATTGTTGATGTGGCAGTTGGCTGCCACGTGTTAGTTGGATGATGTGGTAAGTGAGGATAAGATGATGATGTGGTAGATGGGCCACATGTCACTTAGCTGATCACACCTCAATGTGTGGTGAGGTTGAGGATAAGATATCCTCCCTCATTGCCATGTGGTGCTAGGAGGGTGACCGAAAGTGGCTTGTCGGAATCTCTGAGATGCCGACAAAATCTCGAGATTCCGTCATCTTCGCCGATGATGATCGATGAACAGGAGCCATGTTTGCTGCTCGTTGGTCGACCGTTGCTAGTGTAGGAGCTCACCGTTGCATGTGCTTCTTATTGTTGGCTACAACTGGACTAGTTCGGGAGTCCGTCAATGGAGGTGCTTGGGTGCAACTTGTTATTGGCGGCAACTAGGAGCTCATGGGAGCTACTACAGAGTTCGTTGCTCATTGTAGGAGGCGCAAGAGGTAGCAGTTGACAGATGGAGGAGCCGTTGATGAAGCTTGGAGCTGGCAGTTTTCGTGTGCTGTGTTGTAGGAGGTGCTCGTGATGGTGCAGTAGTTGAGGTCGGCTATGGATATTGCAGATGGAGCTGCTACTAGGAGCTGTCGTTGGAGGAGCGGCCATCCGGGCAGGTTTGCTGGTGCTATGGCACTATGCGCTATATGCTATTGACCGTCCGTCGGAGCTATTCGCTAACTTTGGAGCATCGCAAAGGGCCATTGTAGGAGGCGACAGTCGTTAGAGCTTCTTACCTTGGAGTCGGGGGCTATGGCACACAGCGGTGCATTTGAAGGAGCAGCCGCACTGCAGATCTTGGGCCGGACGGTGCTGTTCAGTTTGCTATGAACCAAGCCGAGATCCACAAGATGGTCATGTCTCGATACTTCATAGATCGCTTGTTGGAGGCACAGTCTGGTAGAGTTCACTGAAGGAGTCACCTTGCAAGTCTTTGAGGGATCATTGTAGAAGACCGCCGAGTTGTAGCTAGTGCAGAGGATAAAGCTGCCTCTATGCTGAGTCGAAGTAGATGGCAGCTGCTACTAAGGTCCATAGTCCGCCATTGCTAAGGCCTTGTTGTAGAAGCTGCCTTTGCTACTTCGTTGTATGCGTAGGTTATAGAGCTCATTGTGTTTTAAAGAGGTATAGCAGATGGAAGTAAGAATATTGTAGAGTAGACCTCTCTCTCTCTCTTGAAGCACTCACAATTCTCTCAAAAGGCAGGGTTTCCTATTCAATCTCAGGGAACTCTCCCTATTTTTTCTCTCAAAGGATCTCACTCTCACAAGAAGAGGGACTCTCACCCTCACAATGGACAGAAATCTCTCAACAGAAGAGAAGCTCACTCGATGAATGAACTTGCATCACTCAATCTCTCTCACACAGATCGCAATGCCTCAGCGGAAGGCAAAGGAGCTCTGATACCATGATAAAATATGAAGAGGGGAGAGGAGAAGAGTGGAGATGAGGAGAGAGGGCACAGCTAGAGAGCACACCACAAATGACTAATTGTACACTAGATTTACTTGAAAAAATAAAATATATACAAATCCTTTTAGGGTTAGGGTTAAGGGATCTAACCCTTTCCTTTATACCACTCTATAAGGTTAGTGCTATGCACATATGATCACGTGATGGTGCTATGCACATATGATTACATGATGTTGAGCGTGAACTCTCAACACGTTCTACTTTTAAAATTTGAGGTCAAAATTCAAAGATGAGGATTTGATTTTTCTAGACCCATTAACATTAGGTAAGAAGTGTAGGGTGCCTATACTCTAAACAGTTATTTCTCACTTAGGATTCCTAGTCGTACCCATACATCAATTAGTCTAGGTGAGGCATAACAACAAGGATGAGTAGAGCCTTAAGTCCCCTAGAGTATTGAGAAGCATCCTTTTGTGAGGGCTCTTGTGGACAATTTGAGATTAGGTTTTCCTTTTGAAGGCTACGTGCCACATTAAGGTTGGGGGGTGGATAGATATAATTTCTTTGTGAGGGGATAACTAGGCATCTACAATAACATTAATGAGTAGTCACATGGGGGGTGTGAATGGACCCTTGAGGTTCCAACTTTCCATAACTGACCCTTAGTCTTCTATCTTGAGAGATTCAATCATGTATTGCATGTACTCAGAATTAGAATGATGAGTACTGCTCAAGCCTGTGCTTTGCATGGGCAAAGATGCATGACCATCCTCAAACACTCTAGGTGGATCTTTGATTCTTAAATTGCTAATCAATTCAACTTGCATGGATTGGCTTTTGAAATTTCGTCTAAGTCTTAACCCATGGCTCTAAGATCTTCCATCTCCTCCTTTCATTCCATTAACCTTTCATCTCCTCCTTCCTCCCAAAGTTGAACTTTCATCTCCTCCGTTCCATTGACCTTCTCTCTCCTCCTTCCCCCTTAAGCGTCCATGGTTAATAGGTTAAAGATTCCTCTACTTGTATTTCTGAATTTCTGAAGTTATGTTCTTGATCCGAAGTTCCAAATGAGGAAAGACTCTTTGTCATATCTGAGTTCCTATTATCAAATAGGTAGAGTTCTGGAATGAATCTCCAGTCGTTACACTCGGAGTTGGTTTGAGTAGTCAGAATTCCGAAAAGAGACCTGCCTTATTTTGGAAATGAAGTAGCCCATGAGAGAGGTTGAAGGCATGAACGAATTCCAACAAAAATTCAAAAGTTTGAATTCTAAGTTGCAAAGATACGTGAAGATGCAAGAGCTTGCTGGGGCAATAACCGTCTCATTGGAGCATAAGTGATTGATTTCCAAGATGATGGAGATGCACGGACATTGGTGGCCTTGCTCTAGTCAAGACGAATAAGATGAAGAAGTCGTTGTCTGCTCATGATGAAACATTCGAACCAGACATAGAGACCAGGTGCAAGGAGGATGCCCCAAGAGGAACAACTACTATAACAGAGTTATCCATCGATGACTCTCTTGCCACAATCTTAGTCGTGCAAGGTGAGGCAGGAGTGAAGGCGATGAAAAATGGCCAATCTTTGCTGTCTCGAAGACGCAGGTTTGAAGATTTTGGTCATTGATGGGCAAGGCGAAACGCAATAATTCATCAATGGGGATATTGAAGAAAATTTATGCGTATCTCGAAGCAGTTTCCTTTCATTCCATATTTCTATCTAAACTCATTCGGCATTCCTTCTGTTGTCTGTGCGGGTGAAAATCTTGAGCTTTTGTCAATAAATGAAGATTTATTTGCTTGGTTGCAAATCCATCTAGAAATCCAAATGTGCCTTTCATTGATCAGATGCAACGGGTGAACGTTTGACTGCATGTAAGGCAACGTGAAGAAATCTTTCACGAAGCTTGATCTATGCAGTAGTAGCTGCGTTCTTGAAGTAGTTGTCGAAGTTGTCGAAATCATGCTGGGATATTATGCAATGCGATGGATTACAAATTGCATCTCCCATATCTGATCTCATCTCAAAGGTGCGTGCTGGTCAAGATTCCGTCAATAGGTCTGGCGACGGTTATTTCCACACTCCATAATTAGTGAACAAAAGCTTTTCAACACTATTTTGTGGAGATTCGAAGAAAGGGTCTCTTGGAAGAATGTGGATAGATGTTTTGAAGATCCGTGTTGCTGCAAGCAAGATAAAGTGGAAGTATTGCAATTGGATGATAAAAAAAGATGAGGAAAGCCAACCAATACATGGAAATGAGATACTGTGAAAGTGGCTAGCCTAGTAAAGAACTGTGCCATCTTTCTAAAGAGGGTCTTCGGGAGATAGAAGGAACCCAATTCTTCTCCAAATTTTGTTCTGAAGGGTTTGCGGAGTTCTTAAGCTCGTGACATTCTCCATCTAGTGAGGGGATTAGAACAGATTGCCTTCTGCAATCCCAACTGTAGTAGCCTGAAGATGCACAATCTTTGCTCGACTCTCTGCCACGTCGAAGGAATAGAAGTCCATGAGGCAAGGCGATTCATGGAACAATGTATTTTTACAAGCAAAATCTAAGAAGACCAACAACGCTTTGACGAAAGACGAAAGAATTTGATGATCAAATAAAGATTTCCAAGAGTTAGTCCAAAGGCCAAGAACGCATTCTGAATCCGCATCTGACATGTAACCCGATTTGGGGGACCTGTGTATCTGCTGCCATCTAGCGACTCAAGCTACTCCAACAAATCCGTATCAACCTCATCCGACAGATTACGGTAGATGCAGAAGATCCGGCTCAACAATTGAAATGAATGAGCCACAAAGAAGAAGGCGATGTATGTACCATAAGTGAACACAATCGGCAGCCAATCCATGTATGCAGTGATGGGAGGAAGTGCTACATCAATTTCCAAATTCAGGTATTCAGGCCCATGATAGATTGCTTCGCAAGGAGGAAATACATCTCAATGCTGGTGAGAAGATTTGGGCTAGAGCAACGGCTATTTTGGAACCGAAGAAAGTTTAAGGAGATTGTGAGCCTATGAAATCCATTGTTGGGAGGCAACAAGATAAAGAAGTAACCTGCCTCGGAGGATGAAAGCATTACGCTAAAAATGGATGGCAACAGCCGAGTTGATTGCTTAGAAACTTAAGGATTAATTTGCAATCTGTTGTAAATGATTCAGAGAACCCATCAAGGAAGCTCTTTCAAGATTTAAGACCAGCCCATCAAGAGTAGAACAGGCCATAGATTTAAGGAGAGAATCACAGCCATCAAAAGCATGAAGAAATAGGATGGTGGATCTTGCAAGGACACTTGTTCTAAAATCAAGACCTATTGTAGCAGCCTGATAAGAACAACTTGCAAGGATGTGAAGGACACCTTGCCAAAAATGCATTTCTTGTATAGAGTGTTGTTACCAAAGGCAGAGGAGCCCATGATAAAAACTGCCATTGCTTGAGGAATACAACCATTGTGGATGAAGAAATGATAAGAACAACTTGCAAGGATGTGAAGGAAACCTTGCCAAAAATGCATTTTTTGTATAGAGTGTTGTTACCAAAGGCAGAGGAGCCCATGACAAAAACTACCATTGCTTCAGGAATATAACCATTGTGGATGAAGAAATGAAGAAGGAACCAGCCATTACTGTGTATGAAGCCCAAAATCAACCAATAAATGAAGAGGATGACTATTTTACAGTAGAAGCTTGCATGCCATTCAAGAAGCAATGTACCCAGCCTAAAATCACGTTGTCAAGATGCAATCCAACACAGTTCCAATGAGTTTCAAGCACGTATCGGAGGTACATTTATGTCTTTTATTTTTTATTCATTTGAGCAAAAAGGTTTCGGATTATCATCATGGCAAAGTCTAAGAAGAAGAATTCAGCGAAGCAATGTCATTTATGTGGAAGTGTTGATCATGGTCTGAAGGATTGCTATATGTATTTATACAAGCATTGCAAGCAATATGGGCATCAAAGGAAGTATTGGACTGATCTTTTGGAGAAGTTTTATAAAATATTTCTAGCTTTATGTGAAGAAAAAGCAGTCCGAAAAGTTACAAGCTCTTGGAGAAGCTTTCAGATTATTCCGCTTTGCTTGATAATGCAAAGGATTGGTATGTCAAATTTCATAAAGATGATTGTAGATCTACTTATCAATATATTACTGATATCTTGGAAACTAAAGGAAGAGTTCAGATTTTATAGTCCAAATATTCTCATGAGGAAGAATCTGATGATTTCGATTCCAATTCAGATTCTGGAGATGATGCTAAAGATGAGCAAGGTAATTGATGTGTTTATTCATATAATTTAGTTTCTAATCAAATTATAGATATTTCAAACCAGATCAAATCCAAAAGTCATTCCAAACAGTTCGAAAGTAGTTTTTGACATTTCGAAAGCAAGTCGTCCAAACAGCCAAGAAAATGGGATTATGTGAGCAAGTGCTAGTAGATGAATGGTGGCTACCATCAATGATTGAACATCATGATATTCATCAAAGTGTTGCTCAAATAAGAATTATTAAAGCACTAAACCAGTCGAAGGGAGTTGATGGAGTGATGGTGGACAAAGGAGGAATGCATAAGGAGTAGCCCAAGAGCCAAAGAAGCCAAGAGGAGTCCTCACTTTCTCTAATCACACACCAAAGCAACGCATAGGTTTGGAAGATGCTGACATATGCCAACTTGCAAGAGATGATATTATTGAGCAATTGCCATGTTCTATTGATGATGGGAAGTTATTCCAAAAAGTGCCATCCATGAAGTATAATTAATGGTATGATGCTCAAATATACTATGCACAAAGTTTGTAGTTTGCAGTTTGCAGTTTGCAGCCTGTACCTATGTCAAGAGGTTGATTAAGATGTTGATTTGGATGCCAATATGATGGAGTTTCTTCAAGTGGGATGGCGTATTCCAAGGAAAAGGTATAGACAACAATTTCATTACCTTGGATCTCATTTTCAATATGATTTGGGTGTGTTTCAAAATGCAGGCCTGGTTGGAAACTGCACTATAGACTACCGGTTGGAAGTTCTAAGGAGCTTCAAAAGTAGGTCAAATGGACTGATACAGATGAGATGAAATGGTAGAAATGTAGTCCTATATATGGTAATTGCTCACCAAAAATAGTTTATGGTTTGGATAAGTCTAACCCATTCATCGGAGTATGTTTTCTAGAAAAAAAGTTGATTGTCTGCAGTCCATAATTGACAATGCATGGCAAAGTGATGATCGGATTGAGGGTGAGGTAAATAAATAAAAGAAGTCAGGTGAAGATAAAGCTGAAGACCAACTCTTTGAAGATTGCAAAATGCAAATAAGTTCAGTTCAATCATTGGGTGAAGAAAATGGTAAGAATAATGTTTCGGAAGAATCACTCATTCAGGTAGTTACCTAAACAAAAATTTCAGATCCGAAGGATGATATATCCGAAGTGTTTTATGATGCTTTTCCTGAGTTTGAGGATGAATTCTATGATGCAAATCATGATGTTATACAATCAGATTTTTGTTTACAATCAGATCAATGTTTTGGCATAGTTCTAGACCTTTGGCAAGCTACAAGTGCAAAAGCACAATTTAAAAAAAACAAATACCAATACAAACAATAAAATGTTGATAATGAGGAAATTGAAAAGGTGAAAGATGAGGGTAAGTGGAAGAGCCCAAACCCGATCCAAAAGAGCCAAGAAGGAGCCAAAAGAGACCAGAGGAATTCTGAAATCACCTCTACTTCATACCACACATATATAGACACTGGGCAAAAGATCAAGGTCATCAAATCAGAGCTTGGAATCATGAAAAATAAAAAATAGAAATTCAACAAATAGTTTGTACATGTTTTCGGTAGTCCGAAGGCCGAATGCAGTCCGAAGAATGGATTTTCAATCTGATTTTAGAAGGAGAAAGTCTTGAAAGTCTGAATGACATAAAAATAGTAATTTTTGTGTTCTTTAATCTAGCACATGAAACAATCTGAATAATTCAGATAGAAAATTAGCAAAATTCGAATATGGTGGATGCTAGCCCGAAGTCAAAATTGAGTCATGCAAATCTATCAAATTCAAAATTCAGAATTTCAATGGTTTTATCAATTGAAGATTCAGATTTTTCAAAGGCAAATGAATGATTTCTTTGAGGACTTTACAATGACATATGTTGTAGATGTTGGAGTTCCTATTTGCTTGATCGGAGCGATATGTCCATTTTGTGCCGTGGAATGTGAACATACTTATTAATACATGGCTCTATTTATTCCTTTTGTATGAACTAGCATGGATAACATTAGATTTTATGGGTTCCCAACCCTTGCATGTTGCCATAAAATGGTGGCACTATAATCACTTATGCACTTACACTGCATTTGTGCACAATGGCACATTAGGCACTATGTCTTAGTTTTTGTTTATTGCACAATAATTTCTATGTTTTGTAATTTGGTGGACAGCCGTGTTTGGAGGTAGTTAGAACCTTGGTACTGCACCAAGCTCTTCTCTCTATTTTTTGGCATAGTCTTGGATTGATGAGATGTTGCATCATGAAGAGGGTCTCTGAAATTCCATTAAATTGAACCTAAAAATAATACAGTGGGTTTAAGTCTTGAAACTTTTCAAATTCCAACCATCGGGTGTGCAATGTGAGGGGATAACTAGACACCTAGAATAAGGGTAGAGAGTAGTCACGTGGGGGGATATGAAGGGGTGTGAATGGACCCTTGAGGTTCCAACTTCCCATTACTGACTTGAGGATCTTCTATCTTGAGAGATTCAATCATGTATTGCACATACTCAAGATTAGAATGATTCCTCTACTTGTATTTTTGAAATTTTGAAGTTCTATTCGTGTTCCAAAGTTCAAATGAGGAAAGATTGTTTGTCATATCTAGGTTCCTATTATCTAATAGATAGAATTCTGGAATAAATCCCTACTTGTTACATTCTTGAGTAATTCTACACTAGAAGTTTTAAATTTCTCCCAAGTTTGAACAAAGAAAGGGATCTCTTATCTATGGAAATTATTTGTGAGAATCTGCATTAAAAAAACACTATATATATAATGCATGCATTCTAGTACATAACATAATCTTTAATATCCCATGGGACGTAGCACTATAGAATTGTACCCCTTAAGAAAAGAGGTGGAAAAAAGAGATGTTTACCCTTAGAGAGACAAATCTCATGGTGAATGATAACAAGGTAGCTTAGATGGCATAATAGCTATGTAACCATGTAAAAAGTCCTTGCAATGCTATTTTTTCTTCCTAGGGAAAGATCAACTTATAAGAATCTACCATGACCACCCCATGATAGCACATTACTTAATGAAAGGGGTTTAATGTAAAGTTGGCAACCTATATGCCTTTAAACATGTGACTTAGAATCTCCCTCCCTCCCTCCCTCTCTCCCTCCCTCCCTCCCTCTCTCTCTCTCTCTCTCTCTCTCTCTCTCTCTCTCTCTCTCTCCCCCCTGGAGAACATGAGGATAGAGATATATACTTATTGCACAAAGAAAATTGCTCATTTGTGCCTTTTCATCCACTTCTCAACCTTACAAAGTTATATTTCTCATTCTAATTAATTGAACTACATTTACTTGTGCATATATGGAATCCACATATCCACACTCTTAGAAAACACACTCTTTATATGATGGTTTTTATTCCTTAGAGTGCTAGGATGTTCTACTAAGAAGATGAATATTATCTAACTTCCATTGACAACACCTTATATACCTTGTTCAATTTCAAGAATTGAGGAATCAAATTAGGGGCATCTTTTTTCCCTACCTAAAGGAGTTTTAAAATATAGAAGGTGCATTATGGAGGGTCGATTGAAGAAATGACATTATTTGGTAAGCTAAATAGCAAGCATATTTAACAATTTGTTTGATGGGTACCAATAAGGACATTCTAGAATACCCAAGCTTCCTCAATGATGACATTCATATATCGCTTACCCCCTAAGGACCACAAAGAATCCATGAAATGTTGTCACATAAAGGCACCAAAGCTACATAAAATATCAATAAGTGCTAAAATAATCATACCCAATGAGAAATAAATGATACATCCAGAATCACATTAAATATGGTCTACTAAACCAAAAAAAATGCCACAATATTGAGAGATTGAAATGATTAGCTGAAGGAATTTGTGCATAAAGAAATTGTGAAAGAGAAAAGGAAAATGCTAATGAGAAGAAAGACCAAGTCTAATATAGGAGAAGAAAGACCCAACCTGATCTAGGAGAGTGCAAGGGGAAGATAAACATACACATGTTTGCGAAACGGAGTTGGTGAAAGGACGAGGGAAGGGAAGCATGAATAAGTACAACTTATGAAAGGCAATCTTGATGGTTAAACGGACATAAATTATTGATATTGTCCCAAATTACTGGTTGAGTTTTTAAGTACATTGTGGAAATGCTGCAAGTTCTAGCATAGATCAGTGCTTGCTTAATCTCTCCTTGATCTAAATACATTACAATTTATCAATCTTGCATCATTGGTTCTTCACAATGTTGTTCAAAGTCTTTGACGCTTTAAAGAAGATCTCCTTTAAAAGACTCATAGAAGTCCAAACATTAATATAAGTCCAAAGGTAAAAGACTCATAGAAGTCCAAACAAATTGCGTCATTATTTTTTCTTGTTGATGAGGGTTTACATTTTAAATATTATTTTTGTTGTTGATGAGGGATTGCATTCCCAATATGTAGTCGTGAGAAAACTAATAGGAAAATATCCACAATAATATATACATTCATGAGCATAGAAAATGAAAATCGGGAATTATTTTTATGAATCTACCTTTTATAATATTGATAGTAAGAGAATTTATTTTGAGGAATCTACCTTTTATAATATTGAGAGCAAGAGAATTTATGCAATGATAAAGACGAGATAAAGACAATATGTTAATACCATACGAAATTGAACTTAAATGCGTGTACACAATTTAGATATAACCTATCTTTTATTGAACGTGTTCTCAAAGACAAAATGCTTAGTTTTGAAGTGTAACAATATTAGTCATCAAAACTGTCTCTCTTCATTATGTTGAAGAATTCGCCTTCACTTACTGCAAAAAAGTACAATATCTTACGTTACCTCAAAAAAACTTTTCGTATTCTCTCTAGCTTTTGTGATGTTTCATATGATAAAGCCAAACAAAATCAATGGGATAACATGAGTTGAAATACTTACTCCCCCCATCTTGATCATTGTCGACTAGATGCAACCACAACAAAAATACAAAATTAGAGTTTTCAACTTACAAGCAATTTGACCTCTTATCTGGTAAAAGTTTGTGATTAGCATATAAAAATACAAATGCTTGATTTCAAATATTAGCATGAGATATTTTAAAACCAATAAAGAAACAACATTGATGAATTCTATCAACATACATTCTTCAATCATTGCTCCGAGCTCCTCATCGGTTATGTGTTCTCCAAGATCCCTTGCAATTTTCCTTAGATTTTTGAGCTAATCAAATCAAATCCATATAAGATTTTAATTGTCAAATAAGATCTCACAAAGGTAAATGTGTCTATCATCTTTATAATAAATAGAGGCGATTTTGTTTAAGTGGAGAGAGAGAGAGAGATTTAATGTTGACTTGTAAAAAAGTAGTTTTAAGCTTGATTACTCATTGGCTTTTGCCTCGCTTTTTCTCGATAAGAATCTCGTGTGTGTGTGTGTGTGTGTGCATACATGCGTGTGTACATGCGTGTGCATGTGTGTGTGCGTGAGAGAGAGAGAGAGAGAGAGAGAGAGAGAGAGATTATTCTTGACAAAAACAAGGGAGTTCCATGTGTTAGCATAAGCCCTACCCTCTACAATGTAATCTTGAAATTTTGCACCTCTATTGTCTCCCTACGCTTGAATGGATTGAAAATGTGCAGCTCTATCGTCTCCCTACTCTTGAATGGATCAAAATGATATGGGCCAAGAAAGTAATAAAATATGTACTTTCCTTTTGTTTTTCTCCTTTTGGCTTTTCATTCACAACCAAATATTTTTTGTTTTTTTAAAACCTTCCAAGCTAGCTTTTCATTAAAAGTCTTAAAGTTTAAAATCTCCAACTTCTTCTATGTTTGAATTAGAGAAAGGACATGGGGAATTTATGCCTTCATGACTTGACTTTATTAGTCATGAGAATGAACACGCTTACAAATTTGAAATCTCCACCTTATTCTATGTTTAAATTAGAGAAAGGACATGGGGACTTTATGCCTTTAGTAGTCATGAGGACACTCTTAA
The DNA here is from genome assembly GCF_047967505.1 of Dipteris shenzhenensis. Lineage (NCBI taxonomy): Eukaryota > Viridiplantae > Streptophyta > Polypodiopsida > Gleicheniales > Dipteridaceae > Dipteris > Dipteris shenzhenensis. The sequence continues at coordinate 3,629,950 of NC_141614.1, read as the reverse complement.
ACCTTGTTAAGAATGGTGTAAATTGCACCATAGAGATAGGGTTAAGGGATGAACCCTAACTCCTTTCCCTCTGAATGTAGAAAGTATGCACGATAGAGATAGGGTTATGGGACGAACCCTAACTACTCTAGAAAGAATGCTCGATGGGAGCCATGAGCAATTTTTCAGGTGGAAACGAGTCTCATGTCCCTTTTCTCTAACATTAAGGTTAAGGGAATGCTAGAGTGAAAGTGACAATATGGGGAGCAAGCCTAGCGTGGTAAACTCGTCTTTTAAGAGATAGGGTGACATGAAGAGCAAGGCTTCATGGCAACTCACTTTCCAGGCTAGTAGGTTTACATTCACTTAGAAATTCTCCAAATTCCTTACTAGGTGGATAAATCCAACTAACCCTTAACCTTGACATCCATTGTGTGCATTGTGTGCTCTCCTCCTACCATCATATGTCACTTTGTTAACCCCACCTTTTCTCTCTCTCTCTCTCTCTCTCTCTCTCTCTCTCTCTCTACGTTGTGTGCTCTCCTCCTACCATCACGTGTCACTTTGTTAACCCCAAGCTACCTCTCTCCCTCTTCTCTCCCTCCCTTCCTCCCTTCCAATTTCAATTTTCAATTGTAGACTAAACTTTGGCCATATATATTTTAAAGTGAAAAGAGAGTGAAGGGCACCGTTATCTTTCCATTGCCTTCTTCATCGAAAAACTTGAAAGCCTTGGCAAGTTCCTCATCAGGATCTTTCTCCTTGTATTTTGATGTCACTGTTATAACAAAAGAGTTGAAATCAGAGCTATTGCCAAGTTAGCAAGTTACAAACTCCAGACCTTGAATTTCAAAGTTCGTACGGATTTTGAGGAATTCGTCAACGTCAACTTCTTCGGTGTTACTGTCCTTCGAATGTTCTTCCATAAGTCTCTTGACTTCCGCTTTCTTCACGTCGAAATCCAGAGCTCTCATCGCCACCTGAACAGATAAAGGTAACCTTTGGGATTCACAACGGATTTACGGATATGCAACAGTAATTGAGAAGCGGGTCTACGCTGTTCTACCTTCAATTCCCGATACGACAGCTTGCCTGTCTTTTTGCTATCGAAGAGCTCGAAAGCCATCCTCATCTCCTCTTTCTCTTCTTCACTCACGTCATTTCGGCCTTTCTTTGAGGAGGGTTTGGAGTTGTAACTGGAGTAGACAAGCGCGGAGGACGCTGGAACACAGAGCCCAAGACGGGACGTTGTAGAATGGACCAACGGTGTGGACGTCACCGCAGAAGCCGATACGTCAGGAAGGGAACCTGAGCCCCATCGCCGATGATGGTGGTGATTTCCTAGAGTTTGCATGCTGCTGCCGCCCCGTCGCTCACTTCGCGTGTCTTGGTCAAGCGTATTTTGACCGCAAGTACCTACTCGACGTTATCGTTTACAGAATTTTGGAGCGAGGCCATCACTGGCGAATGCAGTTGAGGAGGTTTTCTGCATGAAGAGCGCCTTTAGTAGCAGCTGGGATGGCTACAGGGCAAGGAAGATCCTGAAGTGTGACTTCAAGAGACGATGAGTTCGATGTGATATATAACCGCTGACTGGTTCCGTTATCGTGTCGTCTTGGCGTTGCACCCCCCATGTGCTACCGCTATGAGCACGTGATTTCTAATTCTCCCTCTAGTATGAAAACTAGAAACTCATGACGATCGAGCTTTCCACCTCAATGATATCAAATAACGGTGTTCTACATCTCAAGGTGGATCTTCCCTCAACCAGCCAGCAAAAGCATTTGCTTCAGGGAGTTACCCTCCCATAGTTTGTTTAGTTTCTTATGTGAATGATCTCATAAGTGGCTAGGTTACAAGAGATCCACTTTGTGACCATCATCTCAACATCAGGTGGAGCACATCAAACACTTTGTGCAAAAGCACGCATATGATTGCTCCATTATTCTTCTACAGATTATACTATTAGCTCAATAGAAAAGTTTCTAGTAATCCAGCAATGGTGGTTTGTGAATTAAATGCCGCAAGGGAGATATTGAATGATTTCGTGCTGGCTTCTTTCATCAATGCTAGATTTAGGAATCCAATTTGCTTCCTTTGTTTGGATCCAATGGAGCTCTCCTTTGTTTGCTTTATTGGAATCAAGGAAACGGATCAACGCAATAGTAATTGAGAAATGGCGAAGGCCGAAACAAATGAATGTTGTAAACACTTGAAGCAGCTTTTGGTACATGCATTGATCAGTTCTTAAATTGCTAATCAATTCACCTTGTGTACTTGGATTGCTTTTGAAAATTTGGCTAAGTCTTAACCATGGCTTGGAGACCTTCCATCTCCTCCATCCCACTGACCTTCTATCTCCTCCTTCCTCCCAAAGCTGCCTCTTGTCTTTCCACCTCCTCCCCACTTAAAGCCTGCCTCTTGTCTTTCCAACTCTGCCCCTCTCCAAGCCTCCATCCAAGAGCTCCTTCTTTGTGACACATGACAGGCTCATGTCCTCATTTTTCCCCTCGTGTGTCTGTGATTAATAGGTTAAAGATATCCTTTCTTTGTTATGGAGTACATAGAGTTTTATTTTTGCACATAATGACTAATTTTCAGCTTTTTTAAAAAGAAGGTAAAAAAAGAACTAGGAAAATTTTAGAGACATAAGGTCGATTCTCCTTGCAATTAATATTAGGGGTAGTCTTTGTATTATTTGTGATAGAGAAAGAATATTAGCACTTTTTGAAAAGTGAAGCCCAACAAATATACAAATAGGGATTGCTTGCATGAGCTTGTGAGTTCTCTTTTTTGATAGCATGAAAGTAATCATCATTGTGATCTAGATATAAAGAGAAGAGACAGTCTATAGTCACATGAATATTGGTGTTATCATCCATCGATTTTGCATTCACCATGGTCACTAATTCTTTTGATTCCTTATTGCTCACTCGCGTAACATCAAGAACATACACAAAAAATAGAGGATTGGTTAGCTAAACTCATAAGTAACTTATAGGAATGTGTTGTAATTGTAAAAACTAGAACTATACATATAGCATTCACAAATAGAAAGCTTCCACCCTTTCAAAGAAACCCAAAATAGTAAAAGTTTAAAAATTAAGAAAAGTATGAAAGTTCACTTGTTAAAAAATCAATTCAAAATCCATACATGATGTATGGGGAGAGGTGGCACGCTTCCTCTTTGGCTATTTATAATATGAGAGAGCATGCCTGTCTCGTCAAGTTTTATTTTCAGTTTTGCTTTCAGCTTGATTTTCTATTTTTCTTTATGTAGTTCAGGATGCATAAAGTTTTCCTTTAATGAGTTGCTCGTGCACTCTTATTTGACATAATGGTCATGTTTGACTGGATACATACATGGCAATGTCAAAACATGAAATAAATTTAAAACTTATCAACATTGCCAATTACATTAAATAAACAATGTATACTCACAATATCTCCCTTCATTTTTTGTATCGTCCTATGGCCTATGAGATAGCCACATGCACCTAGTGAGGGGCGAGAGGGAAGAACCTCGCTCTATTGTGGCTAACCAAGGTAAAAGCACAAGAAAGGCCTTCGGTGGCATGAAAATTTTTTTTTGATTTTGTTCAAATGGCCCATATTTCCCATGTTCCATCTGCCTCATGTAACTGGTGCAGGCTACACAAGTGCTCTCCAAAACTAGGATGGATAGTCACCCATAATTACTGGTGGGGAGAAAACAATAAATGACATCCTAACATGAGGCATTTGATCAATGGTTGGACAATCCATGTACCCGTACCACTTATGCACTTGTCACACCTCGAGAGCCAGGAGCGTCGACAAGAAGAAACCATAACTTAGCTTGCATTTTCGAGGATGTCATAAATTGCAAAGTAAGCATGAAACATGTTAAATTACACGATGCAACGGAAAGAAACTGAACAAAGAATAAAGAGTACATAGCAAACTGAAGACGAATAAAATTTTCCTTCAATACTGATGTAGTACATATGATGGCTCCGTCCACCTGTGCACTCCCATAGTGGAGCTTAGATGGTGATCTAGATAGATACTAGGTGAAGAGCTACTAGCTGGAAGATCTAATCTAGTGCAATGGACTAGGGAGGTTGCCTCTTTATAGCTATGAGGGTGGTAGTCGAATCAATGTAGTCCATGGAACCGACTAGTCAACCTAGTCGGTGAAGCCGACCAGTCAGCCTAGTCGGTGGAACTAGTCGTCCATGAAATATTCAGGGAATATTTCCTATACTGTCGCCTCGGGGGCTCTTGCCCTCGAACCCCCACCAAGGGGGTCGCTGTCCCCCCTAGGACCCCCCAAGCCCCAGCAAGAATAAGGGGCTCCCATACAATCACCTTTCTACCATCAACGGTCTCATTGATAGACCTCATTTGACATGCAAGTCAGGATCCATCCAATGTCCCAAGCTCACACATGGCTTCTCCTCATATGGGGGCCTTATAACTTCAGCACCTTGGGCCACTGGTGGTTACCAATGAACGGAATCAAGAACGGGAGAGGGAGAGAGTTGAGAGTGCTCTGAATGGAAGCAAGAACAGAAGAGGGAGAGAGAGAAACACACCAAATACTAGGTGCACACAAATGTGTATGCCACAATAGAGTGAAATATCAAGCTCAAAGCATCAAAAGATACAGCTGACTCATGTGCATGTACTATGCATCCATATGAGTAAATTTGGCCCAAAAGAAAATGCCAACTACAATGGCAATCCAAAATGCCAATAAGTGCCAAATGGCTCAAGCATAAACACCGTCCATGGGCATATGCATCAATAATATCTCATCCAAGAGAGCATAACACTATCAGTGCATCCCCTGCAATGTGTCAAAGCTGTCCCTCAGCATAAAATAGCATCCATGTGCAAAGTGTCCATAAAAATAACATCCCACAAGGCAATATGGATCACAATGCTTCCAAATGGCCTATAAATCATCCACTATAACCCAATGCACAACATGAATGAGTGCACACGGCTCAAACTACAACCAGAGTGATTTGCATAAGGTATGCTCAAGAAATCATGGTCCCACGGCAATGACTGCTACTGAAAATAGAACCTGAGATGCCTCAAAACATGGGCACCATTGCATAATCGGACTCAACAAGAAAATCTGCAAATATCTCTCTTCTGCTGGAACTCCAAAATCCCAACCGATGAGTGAGAAATGGGAGTCAACACTTATCCACTGCCATGTGGCATAAATCTAAGGTTTCAAAACCTTAGAATGAAAAAATGCATAACAGAGAGACAAAATTCAATACACAGAGATCTATAACTCTGAACATACTCCATCGAATTGCACAACAACTGATAGGTAGGGGTTTTTAGGCATCCAAAACACAATGGGACAGACAGTTTGGGAAACCGTGGTCTCAATCACTGGGTCCAACACACGGACTGAAAAACATTTTTGGAAACAGAACTGTTTGTAAACTCCACCAGAGTGCGAATGATGAGCAACATAGAAGTTTTAGGACTCGTGAGTCCATCGAAATTGACAGATCTACAAATGGTTGCTCCAAACTTGAGTTCCAACACCTGGTCAGAAAAACGTAAAAACTGACATAGTGAGTCACAAATCCAATGAAATGATCCTAGATTCAAGAATAAAGATGTTTCCAAGCTCATGAAGTGAAATGGACACCAAAAGCAAGCAATAGTTGCCTCTACAAGTCAATACAGAGTCTCTGTCATCAAACAGAACAGGGAAAAGCTTAAAAAACGACTTTTTCTTTGAAAACACTTAAGAGGCTTTCAAAACCACTTCGCAAAACCAAAGTGACTTTTCCAAAGGTTCCTCCAAGGTCTCTGCACACTCGGATGCAAGTAAAGTCACCCATAAAGCTTCCCATAGAGCTTCTCCTTCCTCCCACAGAGCTGCTGAGCTTCGAGCATTCATGCAGGCTCAGCTAGATCACCCGGGCTCTGATACCAGGTGAGAGTGCTCTCAACGGAAGTAAGAACGGAAGAGGGAGAGAGAGAAACAGAGAGCCACACAAGTTTCGGTGGGTGCAAAACACCCTAATCTTCTTTTTTATTCATTTATATATGTGTTTGAGTATTGTACATAACCGGGGTAAAGGCACAGTGACCTTTAACCCCCACAACTAGGAGGGTGGGGCATTGAGCATATCTAACACCCCCCCTTAATGTCCACCAATAGGTGAACTACCATCTCGGCCCAATGCCGAGTCTCTGAAGATGACCCTGAAGCTGATCCTTCCCGAGTGCCTTGGTGAAGATATCTACTCCATTTTGCTCTGTTGGGAGAGTAGACCAATTCCACTATCCCATCCTTGATCAAATCACGCACATAGTGATACTGAATCTCTATATGTTTTGTGTGTGCATGAAACACTGGATTTTTAGCAATGGCCATGCAACTTTGATTGTCGCACCTCAGCACAGTTGCCTCATCCTCTTGCACTCCCATGTGCCATAAGATCCTCCTTCTAGCCACACTACTTCACAACTGGCAAAACATGATGCCTTGTACTCAGCCTCGATAGAAGACAATGCCACTGTTGGTTGTTTCTTACTGATCCAAGACAAGATACTTGAACCTAAAGAGAAACGATATCCAGAAACTAATTTTTTGGAATCAGCATCTCCAACCCAATCTAAGTCACAATGACTAGCCAAGGAAGTTCCCGTACCATAAGTGATGCCATAATCAAGAGTGCCCTTCACATACTTGAGCACCCGCATCCCTGCATTCCAATGATTCTCCTGGGGCTTATTGGAAAACTTGCTCAAAACGCCAACAACAAAACTGATGTCCGATCTGGTGTTGCACAGAAGGATGAGACTGCTAACCAACTTCTAGTACCTCCAAATGTCTGCTGGTGGTGAGGCATCCTCCATAGATAGCCTTGCATTTACCTCCATAGGTGTAGCTATCTCCTTGCACTCAGACATACCAAATGCCTTCAAGATCTCCCTTGCATATTTCTACTGAGAGATGAAGATCTTGCCTGGCTCTTGCCAGACTTCATCAATCCCAAATAGTAGTGCATCAAGCCTAAGTCTGTCATCTCAAACTCTGTGCTCAATGCCTTTCTAGCCTGCTAGATCATATCTTCATAGCCACCTGTAATAAGGAGATCATGAATCCACATACAGAACAATAATAGTAGATTTTCCACCTTTCCTGTACACATACAAGTTAGCATCTGAGGCACATCTTTTGAAGTTTAATTTATGAAAGAATTTGTTTATCTGTTGGTACCATGCTCTTGGGGCCTTTTGCAGCCCGTACAGAGCCTTCTTTAACTTATATACCTTATTCTCAGAACGGGGGGCCTCAAACCCAGGTGGGTAAAACACATACACCTCCTCCTTGAGGTCACCATTCAAGAATGCTGATTTGACATCCATTTAATAAATTGGCCACTTTTTATGAGCAGCCACCAATAGTACTGTGCGAATAGTAGTCATTTTGGCAGTCGAAGCAAAAGATTCTTGAAAATGAAACCCTTCAACCTGCGAAAATCCTTGTGCAACCAATTTGGCTTTGTACTTTTCCAAAGTCCCATCGGCCTTGTACTTTATCTTCCAAACCCACTTGGCGCCAATAACCTTTCTATTAAGTGGTCGATCTACCAGCTCCCAAGTTTCATTCTTCATGATGCTGTCATATTCTACTTGCATAGTGTTTTTCCAATCTCGGTCTACAAGTGCTTCCTCCAAACTCGCACACTCCTTTACTTCTGCAATAATCTCAACCACCATCAAGGCCATATTCAACTATGTGAGCAGAAGCACTCCTTTGCTCCTCGATTCTCTACGACCGCCTTGATGCATCTGCATGCTGCTCAACAGACATAGGCATCTGGTTATCATGGTCATAGAGCTGCCTTACCCATCGCGGCAATGGCTTTTCCGGTGGTGTAACAACAGGTTAGTGACTTATACCTTCATCATTTAATATTTCCTCCTCCTTTATAGCTCTTGGGAGAGGTCCATAGTGAATTACATCTTCGCTTGATGATAAAGTGGAAGAGCCCTTCTCTGCCTCCACTGCATGTGGCTGCTCCCTAAACACCACATCGCGGCTCGCTATGATCTTCTTTGCCTCTCAGTCATATAACTTATAGGGTTTCTTCTCATCACAATAGCCTAAGAAGATACATTTGGTGCTTTTTAGTTGTAACTTGTTTCTCTCTTTGTCTGGTACATGCACATAGCATTCACACCCAAATGTTCTGAAGTGGGAGACAGATGGCTTCTTACCGCTGTTAGCCTCATGTGGTGTTTTATATTTGAGTGCCTTTGTATAACTACGATTAAGGATGTAAACTGCAATATTGACAGCCTTAGCCCAAAAGTGATTTGGCAGTCCAGCACCTTCCAACATACACCTCCCCATCTCCATGATGGTCCGCATTTGGCATTGAACAATGGAATTTTGTTGAGGCATATGTGGTGTCGTCGTTTGTCACTTGATCCCTTTGCTCTTGCAAAAATCTCCAAACTCTATAGAAACAAACTCACCACCACCATCCAATCTGATTTTCTTCACTTTTCTCCCTATTTTATTTTCAACAAGCTGTAGCCATTCTTCAATTTACCAAAAGCTTGAGCCTTTTCGTGAAAAAAGTACACCCACATCTTCCTACTATAGTCGTCGACAATCAATAAAAAATAGGAAGATCCCCCCAAGGCCTGTGTAGGCATCTTACCACATAAGTCAACATGCACCAACTCTAGAGGAGCATTCGCTCTATTCTTGCTTTCTTGTGGGAATGCCTTTCTCTATTGCCTACTCATCATGCAAGCTTCACACGGTTCTTTGATTTCTGCTACTGTAGGTAAGCAACCATACCTTGCTTTTGCATCTCCTTCAGCACTGCAAATCGGATGTGGCCGAATCTTTCATTGTAAATTTTGCTTGTGCCCACTCCAGCAGTGGCTATAAGAGCACTTAGCTCATTCAGGTTGTTCCTCCTTACTCCTGTGCCAACAAGATTGCGAGCACTATTCAGAATTTTTTCTCCTGTCTTGTTGAACCTCACCTCATGATCAAGGTCAGTTATGGAAGCAACTGATAGCAAATTTCTCTTGATTTGTGGAACATATTTCCAACCATCATGGTGATGGGTTCCTGTAGAGGCTACATGGGACAATATAGACCCTTCTTGCAGGTCATATGATGGGAGGTGCCACTATCCAACACCCATGAATCAGTGGTTGACGCTTCTGGAACTGAGGAACACTCTTCCTCAATGGCCAGAAATAGATCCAACTCTGCTTCCGCTATGTTAGCTGTCTCTTTCTCCTTATCTGTCTTCTTCAGGGTACCATTCTTTTCATCTACTTTCTTGATCCGACAATCCACAATCACATGGCCCTTCCTCTTGTAGTAGAATCATTCTCCCTGAAACTTCTTCTTGCTGCCCTTCTTCTTTTTGTCACCACTAGTAGAGGACTCACCTTTGGTGGAGGAACCACCTTTGCCTTTCGCAGTGGCAGAGAACGCAACATCCCCATTGCCGCCTCCATCTTGAGCTTTAAGCCTCAGTTCCTTCTTCATAAGTAAAGCACAGAACCCCTCAAATGACAATGGTTGGGGTCTCACCAAAGTGTTAAGTGTTGTTACTAGTCCATCAAACCTTGGTGAAAATATATGAAGACACCGTCGAGCTAGCTCTTCGCTAGTTTTTTGTATCCCAGCACCAACCATCTGGTCATGTAGATTTTTGATTCGGGTTATGAATACCTCCACTATCTCTCCTTTATTAAATTTCTCAGCTATGCAAGCTGATTCTCCAAGTTCTAGATCCTTGTCTCATTCTGCGTCCCATACTGAATCTTCAATATGTTCCAGGACACAGTTGCCTTAGATGTATGCTGAATCAAGGTCAACAAAGCACTATCAGTAGTACTTGTAACCAGGGCACACAGAGCATCTGTGTTCCTGCGTTTCCAAGCTCATAGAAGGTCTGCATTAGGAGGTATCGTACTCCTCGGATTTATTGGGTTGGGGGTTCCTTGTGGTTCTGGGTCAGTCCCCAGTATTGCCCCTAGAAGCTCATATGAATCCAAAATAGCAGTAATTTTAAACTTCCATAGAGTGTAGTTCATACCATCTAGTTTGCCTTCAGTGAAGGCTAGTGGTGAATCCTCAATGCCTGGATTGTTGGTGCAGCAATTGATAGCTACTGAACTCAAGCCGCTTCCTCTTGCCATCACTCCGTATGTTGTTGAAGCCCTCGCCTCTCTTCTATTCTTCGATCCTTAGAGCTGCCTGGGCTCTGATACCATGTTAATTTACACGGCACAGCGGAACAAAAACTGAACAAAGAATAGAGAGTACACAGCAAATAGAAGATGAACAAAATTTTCCTTCAATACTGATGTAGTATAGATGATGGCTCCGTCCACCTGTGCACTCCCAGTATGGACTTTAGATGGCGATCTAGACAGATACTAGGTGAAGAGCTACCAGTTGGAAGATCTCTGCTGGAAGATCTGATCTAGTACAATGGACTGGGGAGGTCGCCTCTTTATAGCTATGAGGGTGGTAGTCGGCGGATCAATGTAGTCAATGGAACCGACCAGTCAACCTAGTCGATGAAGTCGACCAGATAACCTAGTCGATGGCACTGAATAGTTGTCGATGAAATATTCAGGGAATATTCCCTGTCATCGCCTCGGGGGCTCTCGCCCTCGAACCCCCACTAGGGGGGCTGTTGGCCCCCCTGGGACCCCCTAGCTGGGGGCTAACCAACTGGCCCTCAGGCCCCAGTAAGAATAAGGGGCTCCCACACAATCACCTTTCTACCATTAACGGTCTCATTGATAGACCTCATCTGACATGCAAGTCAGGATCCATCCAGTGTCCCGGGCTCACACATGGCTTCTCCTCATATGGGGGCCTTACAACTTGAGCACCTTGGACCACTAGTGGTTACCAGGAGGGTGGAACATTGAGCACATCTAATAAAACATGCTCTAGGGTAGCACTTTAGCTAAAACAGGATGATAAAATTCAAAGTACTAGGGTGACAAAGTCCCCCTAGGCCCTCAAGAAGCGAGATCAAAGGGAGAGGATCCCACCAAGCATAGCACTTTTTCGCTTGTACCTTTGAACACTAGCCTTTTTCATGTAAGGAGAAGCACACTCCGAAGGAGCACCAAAGTGCTTGGTTAACTCCCTTTTTAGAGGGCAACAACGATCCCAAGGACTTGGTACCATTAGTAATAGATTCAATAGGTTCAATTGATCTACCACTAACCGAAATATATATCTTCTTAGACAAGATTTATGCATCGATATCCCCACACACAACCTTATGGTGATATTGATCATTTTGCCAAACAATCTTAGGGTTTATTTACCGACCTCAAACCAAAGTTAAAATATGTCATCACCTAGAGGAGTGACACTTTCCTAAGGTGACTTCAAATCTCCTAATAAAAATCCATTGAGCACCCCACCTTAATGAATTTCCTAGAGGACTTGGCAAACAATTCCAATGCCACATCTCATAATGACACAACCCTTGATTTCTTGGGATTTAAGGAGACATAAGGGGCAAGGCACAACGTTGACGTTTCTCTATTCCTGAAATTCTCTCTCTCTCTCTCTCTCTCTCTCTCTCTCTCTCTCTCTCTCTCTCTCTCTCTCTCTCTCTCACCCTCACCCACACACATGGATGCATGCACACATGCGTGTGTGCACATGCACATGCACGCACACATAATTCCAATGCTTGGTTCCAATTCCAGTTGAATAAAAGCTCCAATGGACAAACAAAATCCTCAATTACCTATGTTAATTTAAAAAAAATTCTACCCAAGTTTCTTATCAAGGCTTATTTTGGTGATAGTTGTCTCATGAATTTGAACAACCGAACCACCTTGAGTCTTACAAAGCATTCCTTGTTTCCATTCAAATGGATTTGATTATGGAAGTAGTGGAGAGAAAGATTTCAACCCTATCATCATTGCCTCTACAAGAGCGATGATTTAAGATCTCATGAAATGACCTCGGAGGAAACATCTACATGTCTAGGTGAATCAATGTTAATCAATGAATAGTCATTCTAATCCCTCTCACCCACCCTTGGAGTTTTTCAAGGAGGCATCTATCATCTCATGCTACAAAGAGACACTAGTGGTGCTTTTGGAGCCTTTTATCCATAGATCCATGGATAAGCATGCATTGATAGCTTCTTGAAACTTTCAAAGTCATGTGCTTGCTTGCTATATGGCTCATAACTATGCCAAAGGTCATTACATTTAATAATACACAGCACCAAACCTGATAGCATGCTGTTTGGCCTATTTGTGTTTTGAAGCATTTTAGGCCACATTGCACTTGTTTGGGATATCCAAGTCTGCTGACGTGTATCGCCAGAGGGAAAAAAATCGACAGCTGAAATTTCGTTACTCCTGCGAATTTTGAATTTTCACACCTCCTGCCCATCAAACCTTGGAAGATTAAGTACCTATAATTTTCACACCTCCCGCCCTGCAAACGCCCTAGATTAATTTTCCTTCTATTTTAAACTCAAGTTGCTTAGTTATTCAATAACTATATCTTCTAGCATCACTATTTTAAACTCTGAAAGTTAAACTCAAGTTGCTTGGTTATTCAATAACTATATCTTCTAGCATCACTATTCCTCACCCACACTTATTCCATAAACCCCTCCCCTTCTACACTCTTATCATCTACCCCCCTTCTACAAAGGTTTAATATTCCTCTCTCTATAACCTCTAAACCCACTTTTTTACCCAAACATTCTTGTATTTACATAAAGCTTGATAAGTATATGGCCAAGTGTTAATTTGTATTGTGACTCCGATAACAAGGGCTCTTGGGTTTTTATGACACCTGTCTTCTCAACTAAAGTTAAAATTGGTTCATACTGTTTTGCTTGTTGGATGGTGGCAAGTAGGCAGTTCCCCTCTTCAATAAAAATGATGCTGCCAACGACTTATCAAAGCTCAACTGCTCACATTTCCTTTTTTCATAAAAAAATGTTCACCCTCTAGTGATGCTACTTCATTCATAGTGGATTTTTTATTTATTTTAAAGTTTATCAATAAAACATTTCTCATTCCTACTCTAAATTGTCTTCTCTTCACTATGGAAAGGGTTTTTGTAATGTCTTCTACACACACACACACACACACACACTTGCCCCCCCAACGGACATAACCAACTCGAATGGCATAGGCCCACCCTTGCAATAAGGGGGAGAAAAAAGAGAAGATGGTAAACACCATCACTAATGGGCAAATAATTTTAAAAATCCCATGAGGAGAATGGGTTGGACTACCATGAGACAATTAAATATTAGATATGAAGAAAAGAAGGAAATGAGGCCGTCACTAGCCCTCCACCATGAGGACCTTTGTGTTCAGAGGACCCAAAAGATAATACATCACAATTCTCATATTATGGGAGATTTGGACGATAAGGCATGCTTTGCTACATGCCATGTCTTTAAAGCTCTTGGATGTGATCTCCTTGAAAGCCATTATGGCCCTGGCCCCTCATTCCGGCTCCTGAGAACGGGCTAACAAGGCGCAAGGAATCGAAGGTGCATCAAACTTAGCACCTTTTGCTATTGGATTCATGAGTAACCTAACCCGTCTACGACGGGCTAGTGACCCGCTCCGCCGGGTCTCAAGATGCTAAAATGTCTGAAACCAGCAACATATTCTAACCAAAAAAAATGTCTATGACATAGTACTTCAAAATATTACATCCGAAAGTAAAACCAGAGAACTCATTGATATGTCCAAATACACATCCCCATACAATGTCATAACTAAACATACAAAATCTACAATAGACACACAAACATCCCTAAAGGGAAAAGTCTGCGGCCATGTACTATAGGGAAAAGCTTGCGTCAACCATGTACTCCACATCCACCATGTCCAAAAAAATAATTATGTATGACAAAGTAGTTCAAAATATCACATCCAAAAGTGTAGACAGATGTCTGAACATGCAATAGCTACATCAAAGAACTGATTGATATATCCAAATACACAGCCGCAAATAAAGTCATAACTGAACATACAAAATCTACAATAGACACACAAACATCCCTAACGGAAAAGTCTACGGCCATGTACTGCATGGAAAAGCTTGCAACGGCCATTCACTCCACGTCCACCATGTCCACCGCGTCCACCACGGCTACGAACATACAAACGAAGTACCAGCATCACATAGAAAGATAATTGAGGAACTATAATTATTGAGCCATAAAACTTTTATACATGTATGTTGGTAAAACCCAACTCATTCTTTAGAGTACTTACTCAGACGCAAAGGGCTGTCAACAATGCTCACATAGGTGTACGTGTAGTCCCCATTTTGTCCTCGATAGAAAAAATCGTGTCTCCTCATGTCAAATGGGAGTTTAAGGTTGGTTGGAATGAATGTTATTCTTTGAATAAACGTTCTATCACCAGCATTGGTACCAGTAATGATTTCAGCTTCTAACACTTTCGTGTGAAACTCTTTCCAAATACATATCTGCAAACAAAGTCATAACTGAACATACAAAATCTACAATAGACACACAAACATCCCTAAAGGGAAAAGTCTGCGGCCATGTACTATAGGGGAAAAGCCTGCGCCGACCATGTACTCCACATCTGCCATGTCCAAAAAAAAATTTCTCTATGACAGAGTACTTCAAAAATATCACATCCAAAAGTGCAATCACATGTCTGAACATGCAATAGCTACATCAAACAACTGATTGATATATATCCAAATACACAGCCGCAAATAAAGTCATAACTGAACATACAAAATCTACAACAAACACACAAACATCCCTAAGGGAAAAGTCTGCGGCCATGTACTGTAGGGAAAAGCCTGCGACATTCGCCACATCCACCATGGCTATGAAAATACAACGGGGTACCAACAATTGTATCTGGGCCAGCATCACATAGAAAGATAATTTGGGAACTATAATTATTGAACCGGCAATCTAGAACAATGTAATATCCCAAATGGACTCGTCCATCCAAACGATTATGGGCGTGGAGTTTCATTAGAAACCTTGAATCACGAACAATCCTAAAAGACAAACAATACCATGTTTTCCCACTCACATATAATCGAAAAAAAACCTTTTGTTTTAACAAAAAAATAAAGCAACAAACAATGTACATGATTCTTACCGAAGGTAGCTCTCGAGCTCAAGCAAATCCAACAACAGTTGCATGCTCTCCAGAGATCCCCAGCCCGCAGGATTTGCAATTTTCTAAAAGTGAGTGACTATACCATTAAACATGTCAACATAAAACATGGTTGTCAAGCAACTATGTACCGTGCACCTGTGCTCCTGTCGTCTCCTCATGTCGAATGGAAGTTTAAGGTTGGTCGGAATGAATGTTATCCTTCGAATAAACATTGTATCACCAGCATTGGTACCAATAATGATTTCAGCTTCTAACACTTTCGTGTGAAACTCTTTCGAGTAACCTGACCCGTCTACGATGGGCTAGTGACCCGCTCTGCTGGGTCTTAAGATGCTAAAATGTCTGAATCCAGCAACATATTCTAACCAAAAAAAATATCTATGACATAGTACTTCAAAATATTACATCCAAAAGTGAAACCAGAGAACTCATTGATATGTCCAAATACACATCTGCATACAAAAATCATAACTGAACATACAAAATCTACAGTAGACACACAAACATCCCTAAAGGGAAAAGTCTGCGGCCATGCACTATAGGGAAAAGCCTGTGCCGGCCATGTACTCCACATCCGCCACATCCAAAATAAACTTCTCTATGACATAGTACTTCAAAAAATATCACATCCAAAAGTGCAGTCACATGTCTGAACATGCAATAGCTACATCAAAGAACTGATTGATATATCCAAATACACAACCACAAAATAAAGTCATAACTGAACATACAAAATCTACAATACACACATAAACATCCCTAAGGGAAAAGTCTGCGGCCATGTACTGCAGGGAAAAGCCTGCGACGGCCACTCATTGTACGTCCACCACGTCCGCCACGTCCACCGCGGCTACGAACATACAACAGAGTACCAACAATCGTATCTAGACCAGCATCACATAGAAAGATAATTTAGGAACTATAATTACTGAGCCATAAAAGTTTTATATATGTATGTTGGTAAAACCCAACTCATTCTTTAGAGTACTTACTCAGACGCAAAGGGCTGTCAACAACGCTGAGAAAGGTATACGTGTAGTCCCCATTTTGCCCTCGATAGAAAATTCATGTCCGCACACATTCATAGTATCCCAGCCAGTGAACAGTGATGGTCTGTGGTCCATCACCCCTATGAAGCCGGCAAGCCAGGACAGCGTAATATCCCAAATGGACTCGTCCATCCAAAGGATTGTGGACGTGGAGATTCATTAGAAACCTTGAATCAGGAATACTCCTAAAAGACAAACAATAGCATGTTTTCCCACTCAAATATAATCCAAAAAAACTTTTGTTTTAACAAAAATAAAGCATTAAACAATGTACACAGTTCTTACCCAAGGTAGCTCTCCAGCTCAAGCAAATCCAACAACAGTTGCGCGCTCTCCAGAGATCCCCAGCCCGCAGGATCTACAATTTTCTAAAAAGTGAGTGACTATACTATTAAATGTGTCAACATAAAACATGGTTGTCAAGCAACTATGTACCTTGGACCTGTGCTCTTGTTTCAGTGACAAACGTGAATTGCCTAGACATCCTATCACATTGCAAAAAAAGAATGAACGTGTCAATCTACATATACTGAAAAAAAACAACAGGCTTTGAAGAGAAAATAGCCTCTAGTGTATTACAAACCCATAACTCAAATGAAAAATGAAATCCAAACATTATCAAGGACAAAGTCATGAAATATTACGTCTCACTCTATCTTTGTATAAATAGCCAACATTCCCAAAGACCTATGATAGTTGGAATATTGAAAGAACTTAAAAAAAGCTATACAAAGATTACCAAAATGAAGATTTTCCACCCAAGAAAGTCTGAGGAGGGCTTGAAAGAGCAATGTCATACTCCTAGGCTCTTGCTGTTGCCAATTGCAAAACTTCCTTGTACACAACATTTGTGGTAGAAGTATTATCCATCTCCTCACCCCTGGCATCAGACGCACCCTGCGAAATGAAAACCTTAACAGCGTTTGATGCTCGGATACATGAAAATGCCACATATAATTGGCCATGACTAAATACTGGTGTCGCCAAGTACAGCCCCAAAACTGACAATGTTTGACCCTGTGACTTAATGATTGTCATGCCAAATGCCAATCGGATAGGAAATTGCCGTCTCCTCATGTCGAATGGAAGTTTAAGGTTGGTCGGAATGAATGTTATCCTTGGAATAAACGTTCTATCACCAGCATTGTTACCAGTAATGATTTTAGCTTCTAACACTTTTGTGTGAAACTCTTTGCATATCAACCGTGTCCCATTGCACAAACCCTGGCGAGGATTCAAATTACGCAACAAAATTATAGGAGCATTCCTTTTCAAAACCAAACGATGCGGGGGATATCCACCACCAAGATCAAGACTGTTCAAATACTCGACTGCAAACAAAAAGGAATCTCCCCCTAAGTTGTCCACTGAGTCTGCACTTAGGTACTCCCTTTCCTCATCGGGCATTGCATTCAATGCCATAGCATCAATTGCATCAACCTCGGTGTTTCGAGGTGCAAGAATAGCGCGCTCTCGGAAGTATGTTGCACAGTCCAAAATAGTTGCAAGCCCTCGATACACCCATCCAATGAGGCCTTCCATGGACTTTGTCTCTAAAAGCATATGCGATGGAATCACAACAGTATCTTCTTTTGTACATCTATTTATCCCATTGCCAATGTCTAGAACCCATTGCATGAACTCTTGCTCAGCACAATTATCACCATTCTGAAGGACCCGCATATTTTGCGTCAACTTCAATATTGTAGTGTGACCCCAAATCCTTGAGTGGCATAAGGTAGCATTGATAATGTCCTCTCGTCCTGCCTTTGGAAGAACTGGCAAGACTTGCCTAAAATCCCCCCCCAACAATACCACCTTCCCACCAAAAAGTTGCTCATTGGACATGATATCTCGTAAAGTTCTGTCTAGTGCCTCGAAAGCAAACCAGTGAGTCATGGGTGTCTCATCCCATATTATCAGCCTAGCCATCTTCAAAACATCTGCGAGTTGACTATTAACCTTAATATTGCAACTGCTAGTACCATCCAGCTTCAACGGTATCTTGAATCGTGAGTGTGCCATGCATCCATTGGCTAGTAGCAATGCAGCAATCCCATAAGATGCACATGCCAAAGCGATGAGCCCCTCCCCACGCAATCGAGAGAGCAAGCAATTGTAGAGAAAGGTCTTTCCAGACCCTCCTATACCATCGAGAAAAAAGACCTCACCACCATCTCCATAGACGCTTGCCAAAATCCGATCGAATGCAGCACGTTGACAGTGATTCAAGGACATTTCCATTTGCTAGGCAGTCTGTGCTTCTTTCACACAATCAAACATTCTTTCTTCTTGCAATAAGCCATTTCCAGCTTCTAACAAAGATGTTCTATCTACAACAGGCATTCCATCAAACTCAGCCAACCTTCGCCCATGTTGTTGAAGAATGTGCTCCAAGTGCAATACAGCCTTCTTTATTGCTAGTTCACGATGACCAATTAAATTCCCCATACTTGATTCCAATATATTAAAAAAATCATCCGAAAGCTCAAGGGAAAATTTTTCCCACAAAAGTCGAGGAGATGTTGGCTCACAAAAAACCAATATTGTCACAAATAGGTGTCTCAGTTGTGCACTATTTTGATAAAACACAGCCTCTTGCATACACACAAACCATTCATCATCACTCTCCAACAATCCCCGTGCTATGCATGCTGCCTTGAAAGTAGGGTACACTTGGCTGTCAAAAGTACGTAGGTCATCAAAGGACTTGCATCCCGTGCACACATTAAGAAGCATACGCATGAAGTAGAGCTCACCAGCTGAGGGAGAAATATTGTACATCCGACCTATGGTATTTCCCTTTTGTCTTCTAGTCCACCGCTTATTGGTTTTGTTCCAAACCAACTTCTCTGGCAAGTCACCATATAGCAAGTTGCTTGCGTCAGATTGCAACTGATTATAAGTGAACCATTCTGTGAGGGTGGTCTTTTGATTTTGTTCCCTGCCTACAACATTTTGCAAATCATCATCATCTCTAAAGATGACATTATTGCGCATTGGAAGATGAACCTGCAATCTTTGCACATCGGGTTTTTCATCGTGCGTGGCATACTCATAAATCCGCCAACATGCTTCTGATGCTGACACATAACGTGCATCTAAGTAACTACTAATCTCATCAATGCCAACATCAACTATGTTGTGCAAATGCCCTTGCTCTCCTGCATTATTTGCCTGCATCTTGATAATGGCTCTATCATGACCTTTGTACACATATTTATACAAATACTTAACTGCAGTGATTGTGGAGCATATTTCAACATTTATATGTGCCTTGTACTTCACGGAGAGGAAAGGATTAAATGGCACAATCCAACGATTATCAATCACACCCCCTTTCACTTGTATCTTTCTACCATCATCACGACGCATGTAAACTGGATAGCCATCATTGCCAACAGTAGTCGTCTGTGAGAATCCACGTGGATAATGACGAATGCATTTTCCATCAACCATGCAAGCTGCAGATGGATTTAGTGCACCACACGGACCATGGACATTACACTGCACAATAATATCATGCAACTCTGGGAACATAGCCTTATCTGGAAACTCCGCACACACTAATCGGTCATAGTGACCGATCTCCACGGGTTTGAAACCACTTTCTAATATCAACAATATGTGTGGGTGTGGCAGACCTCTCTTTTGAAACTCTATGATACTCACATATCCAGCCACCTTCCCAAACAAATTATGTTTTGTAATTGACTGCATCATGTCCTTATGCTTTTGAAAAAACACACGGGCTGTCAAATCTGGACGGTCTTGCGTAGTTTGCCCCGGCAACAATGCTATAGATATTTCAGGCCATTTGGGATTACAGGTGAATGTTATGAATAAATCAGGTTTGCCCCTTTTTCTGACAATTACCATAGCATCTTGGTATAGCTGACACATATATCGAGGCCCTCCCGTAAAAGAAGAAGGCAACACCACCCTACGCCCTACAGCATTGCCAAGCACAGTACGTGTCCCATCAGCTGTATTCACCATGTCCATCAACCCTTGATAGACTTTAGTGCGTAGGGAAGCTTGGTTGTTTCGTATCCACACCAACCTGGACTCTTCCATGCTACTGTAGGCATCAACCATGTATTGCTGCAACAATCTACCCCCACGCAAAAGACATGCATTTGTATCATATCTCACTTGCAAACGATATGCGTAGTATTGTCTCTGGGTGACACAACTCTGTCCACGTATCTCATGCAATGGTGTGTGATTAGGAACATCACTATATGGGATATATGGATGCCAACCATCTTCCCCCCGAAGGAACAAAAGAACATACATGAGAGGCATGTATGATCGGTGCAAATTAGATATTCTACGCACAAACCCATTGCGGCTAAAAATCTGAATGTCCCGATTTCCAATATCGAAGTCATCCCCTTGTCCTGGCATGATTGCAGCAACCTCGCTAGCCATAGGAGCCAAGTACTGCCTTGAGGTGGAGCGGCTCTCACAAATAACCATCCTCAGGTTTGTATGTGGATTTGTTCTTAGCACTTGCCCAATAGCCATCAATGCACTGGCATATGGATTGCACTCGTGCATCATCCTCTGCAACAACTCCAAAATGCTTGGATCCAAACTAGGCATCCCATGTAAACGGTGTTCTAGTTCATGATCAGTGTCATACACGTACAACTGTGCAAAACGTGGCATCTCTTGGCTAGCCTCATCGGGCAATAAATTTCCAATCTGATGATACACACTACCATGGACCCGAAAGTTTTGTATACCCCCATTCCCATGGAACTTATGATCAATATGAGCTCCCAATGAAACAAATGCCATGGCACTATTATAAGCCCTAATGTTTTTCTTAAATAGTTTGCTTCTAGCATCATGTCCGTGCAATAGAACTCTCAAAATCTCTGGTGGTTCTTCTAACGGCAACAATGACACACGACCAACTTTGCAACAATGCTTGCCCACAACTTGATGCATATGCATTCGCGTCTCTTGTTTTCACAGTTGAGCTTGGCAAAAGCTGCATGTATGATCCATGGATCCAAGTGCATGAACAGAAGGAGCATTGAAGACCAGTGGATACAAAGAAGGATGCTCTACATTTTCCCTTAACGGAAAAGTATGCAAGATAGAGAGGCTCCCCCCTACACCCAAAATCATAGCCCTGTTGTGAACAACATGCCTTCAGGCTCTTAAATGAGTAGCATCCCTGCTTGCATCCATTTGAGTAGTTGTACATACTACTGGAGCAGGTTCATGTTCATTACGTACTATTGGTGAAGTATGGAGGTCCATTGTATTTTCAACAGTGCACGCTACATTACTGTGCCCATGCATTTGATTCTGTTCTCTGCTTCTAGCAACTTGTGTTCTCGACCTTGTTCTTTGTATAGCATAAACACGACGGGCCGCCCGCGTTGAATCCATTTGAGTAGTTGTACCTATTACTGGAGCATGTTCATGCTCATTATCTACAGTTGGTAAAGTATTGACGTCCATTGTATTTTCGACAATGCACGCTACATTACTGTGCCCATACATTTGGTCCTGTTGTCTGTGAAGGCCGTCTTCTACATCCATAGATTCCACAGCCACCCTCACGCTTCTAACTCCTTGTGTTTTCGACCTTGTTCTTTTTATAGCATAACTACGACGGGCCGCCCGTGTTGAATCCATTTGAGTAGGTGTACCTATCACTGAAGCATGTTGATGCACTCTACCTACTGTTACTGAAGTATTGAGGTCCATTGTATTTTCAGCCACAATGCACGCTACATTACTGCATCCATGTGTCTGATTATGTTGACTACAAACTCCTACTTCTACACCCATAGATTCCACAGCCACCCTCATCCTTCTAGCACCTTGTGTTTTAGACCTTGTTCTTTGTATAGCATAAGCACGACGGGCCGCCCGCATTGAATCCAACAATCTTATCCTATGAGAACGTATTGAATGTAGTCTCTCTTCTATTTGTCTTGCCATCTTCTGTATCCACTCAACCAACTACATAAATATCTATTCCTCAAAGGGAAAAATAGCTTAATCAAAAAACTTATGCATCATCCCTAACCATGACAAAATTGATGGATCTCAACAAATGTGCCCTAGGAAGAAAATAATTTAGAAAAGCAAGAAGCAAGATTAATTAGCAAAGCCATCCCTTTCCCATCTATCTAAAATTGAGAGCGGACCATCTATGCATTAAACTCATAGTGTCCCATGACCAAGTTTCAGTGTCTCACTATCTTTGGTCAGAGTAATGTTCATATTTTTTCAACATGTGAGCAAAATACAATACCATATGTGCAACCATCATTTGAAACATAAAAACCAAAGCTAACATATCTAAAAAAACTCAAAGTTGACCATCTCAAAAAAGTATAAGCATTGCATCAGCATTTATGCGAATACATGATTCAAAAAAATCACAAATATTTGAGTATATCTTAAATAAAACGAAAATGGGAACGAACGATAGGCAATTCAAATATTGAATTAAATTAGCTTCCATTGCCATATATACGTCAAATGAAAGCAACTCAACTACATGAATCCCATAGAAGCATTTGGGATTCCAATACAAAAAAGACATAAAAGTCTCAGGAGTCAAACTTGTCTTGCCAAATAACATAAGGGCAACCCAAGTACATGAATCCCATAGAAGCATTTAGGATTCCAGTATAAAAGGTGACACAAAAGTCTCAGGAGTCAAACTTGTCTTGCCAAATAACATAAGGACAACCCAAGTACATGAATCCCATAGAAGCATTTGGGATTCTAATACAAAAAGTGACATAAAAGTCTCAGGACTCTCTTAATTGTCACGGGTTGCGACCTGCTCTAGTTTACGGCTCATCCTGGTCATCAAAGCAGTTAGCCTATTTAAACCAACTTTGAACATTGACACCTCAGTGGACAGCAGCTAAACTTGTTCTTTGAGCTTATCAACTTGTAGTCTACACCCATTCTCACATACAACTGCCCCTTCTCCACCTCTCCCCAAAATTTGCTGCATCCATTGATTAGAGTCCTTAACGCTATTCTCAATTTGAGAAATCCTTGCAATGAGAGTTCTAGGCAATTCTGCCATGCCCTGCGCTATTACTGCAGCACGACTTCTCCCCACAAAGAGCCCAAATATCGTGTGTTCATGGCACATGCATCCTTATTATTCTCGCACATGGCTTGAATGGACTTTAAAAGATTGTAATGACTTGAATGCTCAATTGCATGGGTTGAAGCTCTCCCCCTTGTAAGTCGTTTCATTATATTAGCAGTGCGACATTCGCGGCTAGACTTAAAACGCTTTGAAGGCAACTTGGGACCGTGATTTGCTCCATGGGTTGAAGTCTCGGCCCTTGCAAAAACTTGATTTATCACATGAAGGCTATCTGGCTCAGGAAAAGATGACAACACAATGTCAGAAACTCCAAAGCCCTCCACCCTTGCAGCTCACTTTATTGCTCGAAGGCTTTGTCGCCCATGGAAACCCGAGTCCCCAAGATTTGAAACAATGGTAGAAGCCATTTCTGGAGCTGCATCCATAATAAAATACAAAAACCTTTTCAGGTATGTATTGGCTCAATTGTATAATTGGATCACATAGATTCCATAGAATAAACATGAGCAGAAATCAATTGGCATAGGAGATAGATACCCAAAGATTGTAGCCCATCTCCTCTCAACAAAGAATTTGGAATCAAGTTAGATGGATTGAGATATTTGTGAATGAGCTGCTCTTGCCAAGCACTCGTGCAAATATTTTCCGATTCAAAGGCGGTAAGTTGCTTAGAGTGACCAAGGATATGGTGGTAGGAAGTAGAAATCACTGGACATATCAAAAGGAGAAATTGACATGGAGGGCACATGGCCCTAGCGTCTATTTCAAAAATCAAATCCCCCTAACCTCCCCTTGCCATGCATTCTAGCCTCCTCTACCCAACCCTAAATCTGAGACCTTAGTCCTATGATCATCACCAAGAAATCTTACTGCAATCTTATTGTCTACTCATGAAGGTGTATCCAACCACATCATGGACTTATTTCACTTCTATCCACCATTATATTTTGCTCTATGTGTGTGTGTGTGTGTAGCCCCATCTATCATCCAATCGTCTCACCTCTCGAGCTTAGTTCTCATGGCTATAAAGCACATGACGTGAAACACACTTAATCCTTTACTCTACTTGAGAAGCAAGGCTAACTTGTGAAAGAGGTCAGATTAGATCACTTAGGGAAGAGGATGCTGGCTTATCTCTAGACATACTGCCAGCTCGATGCTCCTAAGAAAAATACAAATACCTTTAATGATTACTGGTCCAAACACATCATGGCCTTGTCTTATTTCACTTCTGGCCTACCATCATATTTTTTCGTCCCCCCCCTCTCTCTCTCTCTCTCTCTCTCTCTCTCTCTCTTTCTCTCTCTCTCTCTCTCTCTCTCTCTCTCTCTCTCTCTCTCTCTCTCTCTCTCTCTCTCGGTGTAGCCCCACCTATCGTCCAATCGCCTCATGTCTCAAGCTTACTTCTCATGGCTATAGTCCACATGACATGAAACATATTTGATGCTTTACTCTCATTGAGAAGCAAGGCTAGCTTCTCAAAACGAAGGTTAGATTAGATCACTTAGGGTAGAGGGTGCAAGCTTATCTCTAGACATATTGCCAGGTCATGAAAATGCTCCTACAAAAGATACAATCACATTTAATGATTACTGATATCCGATTGCCTCCCCTCTGGAGGTTACTTCTGATGGGTATAATGCACATGACATGAAACATACATAATCCTTTACTCTCCTCGAGAGGTTGATTAGATCACTTAAGGTCCAACAACACCTATTTCATTAATTTTGGACTCTTGCACTGTCCAAATTCATTTTGTGAGATAATTCTGGGTAAAACATTTCAAAAAAAGAGGCTCTTATAAAACAAAACATTGAGTCAAAAAGGAAGATTTAAAAAAATCAAATTAGAAAAAATGACGTGAGATGTTAAAAATAGAGTACATCACATTGTTAAAAGAGACAAAAAAGTAAGATTTTAAAAAATCAAATTAGAAAAAATGGCGTGACATGTTATGAAAACTAGAGTACATTTCAAAAAGAGCACATCACATTTGTAAAGAAGTAGATCATATTACTCAAAGCCATATGGTGTCAAAAAACACCTTAATACAGTCTCTCTTAACATCATCTTAACATCACATTTGTACAAGAAGTAGATCATATTACTCAAAGCCATATGGTGTCAAAAAACACCTTAATACAAAGCCATATGGTGTCAAAAAACACCTTAATACACCTTAATACAAAGCCATATGGTGTCAAAAAACACCTTAATACAGTCTCTCTTATCTAAGTCTAGAAGATCTCATCATTGGTCTCTCTTATCTTCTCAACAACCCAATCCTTCACTGCCTCCACAGCTGTATCCTCAACATAATTACATGTGAAGAAGAAGTTTAAGCAATCACAAATTGTTTCTTTATAATTTCTCTGAGAGGCTCTTATTGTTCTCTCAGCATCCGCATCAAATCGCCCATGACAAGAGCTGCGATAACGCAGGTTACTTAAGAAGTCTAATAGATCTTGTCGTGCTTTTATCATACGTCTTAGAAGTCTTTCACTGTCTGCTATCTTGAGAGTCTCCTCCCTCTCTGCGTGCCTTTGTGCAGCGAATTCCTCTCTCTCCATGTGTGTCAAAGGAGAACCTTGTGGAATTCTGGCCTCTCTCTGTGCTCCTTGGTCAGCAATCCATTCTTTGAGATTGTTAATTCCGAACTCCACGTCTTCGACAATGCCAAGGACATCCATGGGTGGGGAGATGATAAAGAAAGGGAGATGGACTACGATGCAAGAAAGAAGAGAGTGTCTGCGGAAGAACTAGGATAGAAGAATACTTGGTTATCAAGATGGATGAAAGAAGACTCTGAGAGTGTTTGCGGAAGGACTAGGATAGAAGAATACAAGAAGAATACAAGTTAATGAGAAGCACTAGGATGCAAGAAAGAAGAGAGTGTCTGCAGGAAGAACTAGGATAGAAGAATACTTGGTTATCAGGATGGATGAAAGAAGACTCTGAGAGTGTTTGCGGAAGGACTAGGATAGAAGAATACAAGAAGAATACAAGTTAATGAGAAGCACTAGGATGGATGAAAGAAGAGAGTGTTTGTGGAAGAACTAGGATAGAAGAATACTTGGTTATCAGGATGGATGAAAGAAGACTCTGAGAGTGTTTGCGGAAGGACTAGGATAGAAGAATACAAGTTACTCAGAAGGACTAGGATGTAAGAAATAAGAGAGTGTTTGTGGAAGGACTAGGATGGAAGAATACAAGTGCACTAAGGCACGATGTGTTCACTATGATAAGGATAAGGGTTGGAATAAAGTGAGTGGCACGATGTGTTCACTATGATAAGGGTTGGAATAAAGCGAGTGGAGATTGAATGCTCTACTTTAAGTGAGTGGAGATGATAAGGATAAGGGTTGGAATAAAGTGAGAGAAGCATTGCAAATGCTCTACTTTAAGTGAGTGGAGACTGTCCAACTGAATAAAATTCTCATCACACAAGGATCTATTTCCATATAATCACATCATCACACATTCATATCATAAAATTGTGTGCATGAAGAAATATATTACAAATATTACATCATCACATATTCATATCAAAATTCTCATCACACAAGGATTTATTTTCAAATAATCACATCATCACACATTCATATCATAAAATTGTGTGCATGAAATAAATATATTACAAATATTACATCATCACATATTCATATCAAAATTCTCATCACACAAGGATTTATTTCCAAATAATCACATCATCACACATTCATATCATAAAATTGTGTGCATAAAGAAATTATATAAATATCATGATTATGCCACTTAAGTAATAAGTCACAAATCGGTGTATAATCAACAAAAACTACAAACACAACATCATACATGCATCACAACTCTTGTGATGCTTCTAGTGGAGACTCTGGCAACTCTTCGGATGCTTCCAATGGAGGCTGTGGTGCTGTAGATGTACACTCGGTCTCTACTTCTTCTGTAGTATGTAGTGCTTTCGGAGTAGACTCAGTATCCTCTTCCTTAAATGCAAGCGGAGGCGGTGGCAACTCTTCTGATGCTTCCAGTGGAGGCTGTGGTGCTGTAGGTGTACATTGGGTCTCTACTTCTTCTGTAGTATGCAATGCTTTCATAGGAGACTCAGTCTCCTCTTCCTTAAAGGGAAGCTCTGGTATTGCTTCAGTTGCACGTTGTATTCTAATGGCAGCAATTAGGTCTCGAATGATTTCAGCCCTAAACAATTGTATATCCTCCTCTGAATATTTGAGCTCCAAAGAGTCTTCCGATGAGATCTGTGGCTTAAGTGAGAAAATTTCTTTGAAAATCAACATGCAGTTGTAGGCAACTCTCCACCCACAACTATGCCCATCTTCCTGCTCTACTACTAAATGCTTTTGGAAGTCTACCGAGTCTTTGTACTGTCCTGTTTCTCTGATAGCAGATACCAACTTCTCAATCGACCTGCTCATCGTGACATATTAAAAAAACTTAGTGTATCTATCACATAAGGTACATAATATAGAAGTAACAACAGATTAATAGAATACTTACGTTTGCACTGAGCCATGAAAGCCTGCAATCGAGTTAACAAACCAACAATAGTTGTCTTCAAGGTTCCAAACCCACCAGACTCCAATGTTCCCTACACGAATAATTAAGAACCATTATTATTTAACACAATGTTGCCAGTATAAGATGAAAATAAAGGTTGCCATGATACTTACATCTCATGATATGCCATAAATAGGACTCGCATGCCATGTAAATGTAAAGGCTGTAATAATTTACAAACATCGGCTATTGTCTTTCTGCTATCGCTAAGTATAGGAGAAAGGAGGGAATCCAACATATACGCACGATTTTGTACGACTCTACCAAATCGTGAGATAACTATACTGCACCAACAAATAAATGAATATTAGCTTATTAGATTTAATTAAAATAAATGAATATTAGCTTATTAGCTTATTAGATTAAATCAAAATATTGAATTATCAAGTAGAGAAAAAGTTTGTATCAAACCTGAGAATGGCCATCATAACGTTGTTATTGACCTCATTTGAAGCTCTAGAGAGAATTGAAATCTCTTCTCCCCCAAATTCAAGATACTAAGGTCTATGTTGAATCATAACCCTAACATTAAAAGAGCTTCCCAATTCTTTTAATGAAGCCATGTTTGTAGAGTTGAGGTCATCTATCCTCTTTGACTCTTTGATGGCATTCATTTCGCAATCAATGATTGCTCGAATGGTACATGTTATAAATGCATAGAGATGCAAATCCGTATATGTTGATAGTGTGGTGTCATTTTGCATCTCAAAAATTTGACCAAGTACCAAAAAGCAATTGTAGCCCACCCTCCATCCACAATTATAGATGTGGCTATTATCTTGATGTGATACCTGACATGTTATATACTCTATTTGTTGTGCCAAGTCACATTGCCGCATAACTATGTCGATAGCATCTACTAATTTTCGAGCTGATCTGCATATCAAAACATATAACAACAGTGAATATGTGCATTGCATATCAATCTACATGTCAAGAAGTGACAACAAGTGTAGTCTATACTTACTCTAACACATTGCCATGGATGGATGTCATTGAGTTTGCAAAGAAGCACTTCTTCACAAGGATGTCCACGACTACCAGACTCCAATGTGAGCTGCATTATCAATAAAGAATAATTACTGTGTTTGAGACAATTCTAGCAATGCAATAGAAAAAACAAGTAGGGTTTGATGCTTACTTCTCATAATATGCTGTAAAAATAACTCGTGCGTCATTCATAGGAATGTGCTTCAACCACTTGCAAACATTCTCTATGGTTTCTTCTTTGTTGCTAAGCACTTCCGAAATACGAGGATCGAGCGTATATGAAATGCTTTGTATATTTTGCGGAAAATTTGCTATAACATTACTATATTTTAAAAAAAAGTATTAGCTTCTTGGGTTTAATCAAAATAAGCAAAGTATAAAGCCAAGGAAAAGGCTGCATCAAACCTGAGGATGGTTGTAATGACTTTGACATTAACCTCATTCTTAGGATTCAAGAGGATTGAAATCTCTTCTTCACCAAATTCAAAAAAATGAGGTTGTTGTCGAATTAACAACATAGCAGTGAATGAACTTCCAATCTGCTCCAATAGATTCATATTTTTATGACTCATCTTATTGAGGGAGTAGTCTACATCGCATTCTTCTTCACTTGCTATGTCCTCCACATCCTCCTTCTGCCATAAAAATATAAAAAAGTTATGTGATGTACACATCCCAAATAAAGGCTTAAACAAGCAGATAAGGTTTCATACATGCTTTCATTAGTGTAAGTCTCTCCTCTGCTTGGAGCAAAAATTTAAAAAGGTTTCATACACGCTTTCATTAGAGTGAGTCTCTCCTTCTCTTGGATGAAAAATTTAAAAAGTTATGAGATTTACACATCCCAAATAAAAATAATGGTTTAAATAATCATAGAAGTATAAAGATAGCATGCTTTCATTAGACAAGTTATGAGATTTACACATCCCAAATAAAATTAATGGTTTAAATAATCATAAAAGTATAAAGATAGCATGCTTTCATTAAACTCATTCTCTTCTCCTTTTGGAAGAAAATATAAAAAAGTTATGAGATTTATACATCCCAATTAAAATCCCAATTAAAGGCTGGAACAAGTATACAAGTATAAAGATAAGGTTTTATACATGCTGCAATGTAGTCATATTTTCATGTTGTTTCCCAATGGTAGTAATTAGATGCTGAATACTCTCAGCCCGAAATGCTAGCAGATCAGCTTCTGTATATGATTCCATTTTGACTGGTAACTCCAAATCAAAAATCTCTCTAAGAAACAACATGCAGTTGTAGGAAACTCTCCACCCACAGCTGTGTCCATCTTTTTGCTCCACTGGCAGACGTCTTTTGAATTCTACTTGATCTTGTTGCTCCGTGGTTGTTCTGACAGCAGATACTAGCTGATATGCAGCACTATCCAGCATGACATATGAAATATATTAATATGTCATGATCATAAGATACAAAATAAGAAAGTATCAAAAATATTAAGAGAATAATTACCTTGGGGAGTTGGCATGATAGCCTTCTATTGAATTCACAAACCATAAATGGTTGAGTTCAAGGTCCCAGAAGATCAGACTCCAATGTGAGCTACACGACCAGAATAAAAATGATTATTGTTTTACACAAACTTGCCAAAGAAATAGTAAAAATAAGGTTAGAGTTGATACTTACACCTCATGATAAGGCATTAAGATGACTCACACCCCATCTAAATTCAAAGGGCTTAACCAGGTACAAACATCTTCTATAGTCTTTTGAGGAGAGCTCAGAATAGAAGAAAGGAGAGCATCGAGCATGTAGACACGATGCTGCATTGTACTAGGAAGCTGAGAAATAACTACACTGCACCAAGAAATAAACAAACATTAGCTCATAGAATTGATTTGCATTCTGCACTAGGAAACTGATATATAACTGAACTGTGAATAAATAAAAAAATGTTAGCTTATTGAAGTAGCAATAAATAAATAAACATTACCTGAGAATGGCCAAGATAACATTGTCATTAACCTCTTTTAAAGGATTGGAGAGGATTGAAACCTCCTCTCTACCAAAGCTTAAATACTGAGGTTCTCGTTTCAAAACGATCTTAACTTGAAATGAGCTCTCCATTTTATCTAATGCAGCTAAATTTGATTTTTCAATCAAATTTAGAGGTGGTTGCACTGTTGAAGTAGAAGGGAGTGCCTCCGTATTGACTTCATCCATTTCTTCTCCCTCTATTGCCTGTAAACAAATATGAGAGATTAGATTCATTATCTTTAAATTTAAATCTTATTTAAAAAATTGTATTTAGTTGAGAAATAGAGAGTTCATACCGCTAAGTATTGTCGTAGTGGCCTTTTTTCATAACCCTGCGAGCCATAATTATCAAAGAAGGCATCATCATATTTGTCTTCATCCACCAACCTCTCTGTGAATGGGTCATGTAAGTCCATCTTTTCATCATCAACAACTGGGACATTATGATCTTCAAGGTAATCATCCATGTCATCGGTGTCCTTGTGGTCTATCTCTTTTTCATAGCCTGTGGTTAGATCTGCTTGAAGCTGGAAATAGGCCATGAAATGCTTATTTTCAATAATATTGGTGGAGTTGCCTTTTCTTAGGAGATCCTCAAATAAATATCCCATCCTGCACAAGGTGACCTCCCAACCTGCCGGTAGCAAATTCTCCATCATGGTAAGCAAGAGACTCCCACTGTTTGCAGGACTTCCATAGTTATTTTTTTGATAATGTATGGACCTGGGAATATCTTGCTCTTCTAGCATCAATCTCAAATTATTTGAATTCCCTCTTATGTTCTTTTGTAAGGAGTGATCAGATTTGGGACTCCGCATATACAGAAAGAATGATTCAAGAGTTTGAATCGCTATGCCACATTCTCTCTTGCCTCTCTTTGCTGCATAAACACCACTATAGATCTTCAAATCTGATGAATATGCTCGCTCTAGAGTAACCTGTATGGCTTCTTTGTCTTTTTTATCAACAAATATGACAATGTTACAAATTGCCACTTTGCTAATGGTGGTATATACTATTCTATCAATGAAGTTATGGATATCATCGCTAGAAACTTCATTGATAAAGAATAGTTGTGGCTTATCCCATGCTGACTCATTCTTAAAGAAGTCATCTTCTGAGACTCCCCTGAAGTTGACAAGCTTTCCAGACTCTGCTGTAACCTCTACATTGAATTGAAAGCTTTAGTGCATATCTGTCGGCATTCTTATCTCGCTGATTAATCTTTCCACATATGCAACCACCTGTTGTGGGATCTCTTTTCTCATATAAGAGGTTACTATTTCCGACCCATCTTCATCCTTTTTAATCCACCTGTTTGCCCATAGCTTTACCTTGGGTGTTGACAAAGAAGCTATATGCTTCACCACATTATAGTCAATGTTACAATGAGTAAGTGGAATTTGTTTCTCTGACAGCAAATACTTGATGGCACTATGCACTGCATCACGCCTCACCTGTACATTGATGCATTCTTCCATGCAGTGGTCTTTGTCTTTTTTTCCAAAAAACCATTCTTTCTTTAAAATTTTTTGTGCTGCCATGGATGCATACTTATCAGGTAAGTACTTTACAGGCCTCCACATCCTTGCCGTCAACTCCTTCCTATCCATTACCTTTGACTTGCCGGAGATAAACAAAGGAGCTTCATAGGTCAGCTATCCACGCTCACAAGCAATGCACGTTTCAAGCATCTCATTGAACACTTCAACAGGACGAAATATGCCACTGATATCTGCTCATGCAATCTGCCCACTGATAAACTTTTTGGTAAATGGTAAAAGGTCTTATTTAATAGCATGTTATGAGTGTTAAACCGCATGTGAGCGAAGGGACTGACAAGATTAGGAACTAGTTAGAAAAATTTGAGCATGGCTTCGATTGGCAACTTGGGAGAATTGTCTCTCCTCTAAGGCAATCTAATCTATGCTAAACTATGCTAAACCAACCGTCGAAGCGAAGAAAAGCAATAAATAATTTCTTTTTCTGTGTTCATTTTAATGTGCTGGGGTTTAAGAGGCTTAATATGCAAAAGAAGGGGTTGTGATGTAGAGGCTAAACCTGCATGTGATATAAATAAAGAACAAGTATCTAAAGAAAAGTTAACATTTTTCAATTTAAAAGATGAATATATATAAAAACATTATCTCACCTTCAAAACAAACCATAAATTCACTCTTTTATAATTTTTTAAAAGTATAATATAAAATATGTAAATATATAAAACTCTCTTTACTTTCTCTCTCCCCTCTCTCTCTACTCCTAAATCTCTTTGTAGCCATAGTCAAGACACCTCATTCTCTCTCTTAATCTCTCTCTCTCTCTCTCTATAACTCTTAGTTTTTTCTCTCTATCCTCATCCCACTTATTCTCTCTCTCCCTCTCCCTCCCTCTAGCAGAGAAGTTTCATTCCTCTCTCTCTCTCCCTCTCTCTCCCTCTCTCTCTTTCTCTCTCCCTCTCTCTCTTTCTCTCTCTCTCCCTCTCTCTCTCTCCCTACTCTCTCCCTCCCTCAAGCAGCCACGGTCCCCAAGAGACCCGCTTCTCTCTCTTAATCTCTCTCCCCCTCTCTCCTCTCTCTTTCTTTCCCTCCCTACTCTTCTCTCTCATTTAAAAATATGATATAAAAGATGTAAATATATAAAACTCCCTTTACTTTCTCTCTCTCTCTCTCTCTCTCGACTCCTAAATCTCTTTGTAGCCATAGTCAAGACACCTCATTCTCTCTCTTAATCTCTTTCTCTCTCTCTTTGACAACTCTTAAGTATTTTTCCTCTCTATCCTCATCCCACTTATTCTCTCTCTCCCTCTCCCCTCCCTCTAGCATAGAAGTTTCATTCCTCTCTCTCTCTCTCTCTCTTCTCTCTCTCTCTCCTCTCTCTCTCTCTCTCTCTCTCTCTCTCTCTCTCTCTCTCTCTCTCTCTCCTCTCTCTCTCTCCCTAAGTCTCCCTCTTCTCTTCTCTCTCTCTCTCTCTTTTCCTCTCTCCTCTCGCCACGTTTCATTCCCATAAACATCTCTCTCTCTCTCTCTCCCTCTCTCCCTTCTCTCTTTCCCTCTCTCTCTTTCTCTCTCTCCCTCTCTCTCCCTACTCTCTCCCTCCCTCAAGTAGCCACGGCCCCCAAGAGACCTGCTTCTCTCTCTTAATCTCTCTCCCCCTCTCTCCTCTCTCTTTACCCGCTTCTCTCTCTTAATCTCTCTCCGCCTCTCTCCTCTCTCTTTCTTTCCCTCCCTACTCTTCTCTCTCATTTAAGGAGCCCCTCTTCTCTGTGTGAATCTCTCTCTCTCTCTCCCTCTCTCCCTCTCTCCCTCTCCTCTCTCATTTAAGGAGCCCCTCTTCTCTCTCTTAATTTCTCTCTTTCCCTCCCTCCCTATTCTCCCATTTCTCAAATTTACAAACTCAAATATAAATAAAAAAACTAATTAAAATAGAACTCAAAAACTCAAATAAGAAACTAATTTAAAAAGAATTGTAATGCCTTCTAAAAGACCACCCTCCTCAAAAACTTTAAGAATAAACTAATTGAAAAAGAATTATAAGTAAAGAAAAAGAATTACAATACGAATTTTAAGAAATAGAACTCAAAAACCTTAACAAGAAACTAATTGAAAAGAATTGTAAGTAAAGAAATAGAATTACAAGACGAATAAAAAAGAATGCAAGTACCTGGAAAAAGTGAAAAAAGTAAGGCTCGACTTATCCTTTCTCTTTCGCTCTTGGTTGCTTCAATGAAATGAGGAGAGAGTTAAAACTAGTCCACTCCTCCTACGCATAAATTTGAATTTTCAAAAAAGAGAGGGAAATTTGATTTCATTATAAATTTGAATTCAAATTTGTGTTCAACATTCTTCTTATACTTTCTTCTCATACGTTCCTTTTAAATTCAAATTTATGTTCAACATTCTTCTTGATACTTTCTTCAACATTCTTCTCGATTCTCGTAAGTCCTTTTCATTCTCGTAAGTCCTTTTCATTCTTCTCGTAAGTCCTTTTCATTCTTCTCGTAAGTCAAATCTTATTTTTCATTCTTGCTCATGATAGTAAGTCAAATCCTCCTCTCCCATCTCTCTCCTTCTGCTCCCTCCTCTCCTCTCCCTCTCTCTCTCTCCTCTCTCTCCTTCCTCTCCTCTCCCTCCCTCCATCCATCCCTCGACCCAACCCTCTCCTCCAGCCTCCTTCCCTCCCCTCCCTCCGCCGCCAAAACTCCTCCCTCGACCCCTCCCTTCCCCTCGCCCCCCCTCCTTCCCCAAAATCCCCCTCCCCCTCCCCCTCCCCTCCCGCTACCCTTCCCCCTCTCCCGTCGCCTAACCTCTTCCTCCCCTACCCCTTTTTCCCCCTACACCCTTTTAACCTTCCCCCCTTTTCCCCACCCCCCTTGGCGACCCCCCCAACCCTTTCACCCTCTTCCCCACTCTGCCTTTGGCCCCCTCTCAACCCTCCCTTCCTCCTTGGCGACACCCCCCCTTCACCTGGGCTGGCGGCCACGGCCGCCAGCCCCCCCTCTCTCAACCCCCCCCTCCTTCACTCTTTCCCACCCCCCCTCCTCTCACCCATCCCCCCCCTCTTCACCCTCCCTCCTCTCACCCATCCCCCCCCCCTCTTCACCCTCCTTGGGTTGGCGACCGCGGCCGCCAGCCCCCCCCTCCTCTCACCCAGGCCCCCCCTCTTTACCCTCCCCCCCCTTCGCAACCCCTCCCTGGGCTGGCCGCCAGCCCCCCCCCCTCCTCTCACCCATCCCCCCCCCCTCTTCACCCTCCCTGGGCTGGCGGCCGCGGCCGCCAGCCCCCCCCCCTCTCAGCCAGCCCCCCCTCTTCACCCTCCCCCCCCTTCGCAACCCCTCCCCCCCCCTTCGCAACCCCTCCCCCTCCCTGGGCTGGCGGCCGCGGCCGCCAGCCCCCCCCTGTTTACCCTCCCCCCCTCAGCCGCTCCCCCACCCTCCCCCCCCCCTTCGCAACCCCTCCCCCTCCCTGGGCTGGCGGCCGCGGCCGCCAGCCCCCCCCCCTCCTCTCACCCAGCCCCCCCCCTCTTTACCCTCCCCCCCTTCGCAACCCCTCCCTGGGGCTGGCGGCCGCAGCCGCCAGCCCCCCCCCTCCTCTCATTCGCAACCCCTCCCCCCCAACCCCCCCTTCGCAACCCCTCCCCCCCCCCTTCGCAACCCCTCCCCCTCCCTGGGCTGGCGGCCGCGACCGCCAGCCCCCCCCTCTTCACCCTCCCCCCCCCTCCCCCCCTCAGCCGCTCCCCCACCTCCCCCCCCTTCGCAACCCCTCCCCCTCCCTGGGCTGGCGGCCGCGGCCGCCAGCCCCCCCCCTCCTCTCACCCAGCCCCCCCCCCCTCTTTACCCTCCCCCCCCTTCGCAACCCCTCCCCGCGGCCGCCAACCCCCCCCCTCCTCTCACCCATCCCTCCCCTCTTCACCCTCCCTGGGCTGGCGGCCGCGGCCGCCAGCCCCCCCCCCCCCTCTCACCCACCAGCCCCCCCCTCTTCACCCTCCCCCCCTTCGCAACCCCCTCCCCCCCCCCCTTCGCAACCCCTCCCCCTCCCTGGGCTGGCGGCCGCGGCCGCCAGCCCCCCCCTCTTCACCCTCCCCCCCTCCCCCCTCAGCCGTGCCCCCCCTCCCCCCCTCACCGCTCCCCTCCCCTCCCCCCCCTCAGCCGCGCCCCCCCCCTCAGCCACTCCCCGCCCCCCCTCTCAGCCACTCCCCCCCTCTCAGCCGCCCTCCCCACCCCCTTCTCAGCCGCCAGCCCCCCTTCCCACCCGCTTCCCTCCCTCCCGCCCCGCGCCAGCCTCCCCTCCACCCCCTTCCCTCCCACCCACCTCCCTCTTCGCCCCTTCCTCCCCTCCCTTCCTCCTCCCTCCCCTCCCACCCTCTTCCTCCCCCTCCCTTCCTCCTCCCTCCCTCCCCTCCCTCCCCTGAACCTTTCTCTCTCTAGTTTCTCTCTCTTCAAATTTTAAAAAAGAAACTAGAAAAAAAAGTTTGCAAGTACCTGGAAAAAGTTTGTAAGTTTGCTCTTTCTTGCTTTCTGCTCTTCCTTCCTTGCTCTCTTGATCGTCCTTGCTTTCTTGCTTTCTTGCTTCAGTGAATGAAATGAGGGGAGAATGAATGAAGAAGGAAGACTATATATAAGAAAAATTAGGTTTTCCTCCTCCTCTCCTATTGGCTTTCCATTCCTCCCCCTCTCTCCTATTGGCTTTTCATTTATCTCCTCTTCCACTTCCCATTACTCACTTGCCATTTAAAAACTATTAATATATTATTATACTATTTTTTATACTTATTATCATACACCCTTATTACTTCCCTATCCTATTCCACTCCTCCCTCCTCATTCCCACTTCCACTTCCCATTACTCACTTGCTATACCACATTTGCAAACTATTATATATTTATTACATGATTTTTTATACTATTTGTAAACTTACATATGGGCAAAATCAGGTGTCAAAGCGATCCTATTGTGGTCATACAACAATTGTGCTTTTATTCAAGGGCATATTTATCCTCATCAACAAGCTTATTTACTCAAGGTATGAAGTGCATAATTTGTGCACTAGGTGTTTACTTTGTGCCAAAATTGTTTGCCACACACACACACACATATACATATACCGAGAATTTTCTAATATTATCGCAACTACATTTCTGCAATGGGCACAAAACTTTGTACACTCCTCAACCTAGGTCTTATTGACTTGCATACAAAGTGGTGCACCCATCTCATAAGTACTTGTTTGGATAACACACCTCCTATGTATTTTATGATGATTGTGCATAACACTAGCAACAAAATGGTGTATCATGTGAGACAGACTATGCAAAGCATATCCAATGGACACAAGACTTTACACATTCCTCAACCTAGGCAGTATTGACTTGTGTGCAAAGTGGCATCCCCATCCGATAAGTACTTGTTTGAAAAATACACCTACGATCGTGTTTTTGACGATTGTGCATGACACTAAGGCAACAATGGTGTTTTATGCTTGATCGACAATGCAAAGCATATCCGATGGGCACAATACTTTGCACACACCTTCAACTAGGTAGAATCAACTTACATGCAAAGTGGCATGCCCATCCCATAAGTGCTTGATCCTATTACATACCTAGCAACGTGTTTTTTGACGGATGTGCATGACACTAGAGTAAAAATAGTATTTAATGCTCGATCGACCATGCAAGGATATCCGATGGGCACAAAACTTTTCGTACGCCTCAACCTAGGTGTTATTGAAATGTTCTCAATGAGGCACACCCATCCGATAAGTACTTGGTTAGATAACACACCTAATGGCGTGTTTTTTTTACGAATGTGCATGTCATTAGGGGAAAAATGATGTATAATGCGTGATCGACCATGCAAATCATATCCGATTACTTTGCACGCACCTCAACGTAGTTAAAACGGACTTGCGTGCAAAGTGGAGCCCCCATATGATAAATATTTATTTGAATAACACACCTATGGCGTGTTTTTATATGGTTGTGCATGACACTAAGGCAAAAACAGTGTGTTATGCTTGATCGACAATGCAAAGCATATCCGATGGGCACGATACTTTGCACACACCTTCAACTAGGTGGAATTGACTTACATGCAAAGTGGCACGCCCATCGCATAAGTGCTTGATCAGATAACACACCTAGCAGCGTGTTTTTTTACGAATGTGCATGGCACTAAGGCAAAAATGGAATTTAATGCTCGATCGAACATGCAAAGCTATCCGATGGGCACGATACTTTGCACACACCTTCAACTAGGTGAAATTGACTTACATGCAAAGTGGCATTCCCATCGCATAAGTTCTTGATCGGATAACACACCTAGCAGCGTGTTTTTTTACGGATGTGCATGGCACTAAGGCAAAAATGGTATTTAATGCTCGATCGACCATGCAAAGCATATCCGATGGGCATAATACTTTTCCTATACCTCAACCTAGTTGTTATTAAAATTTTGTCAAAGAGGCACACCCATCCGATAAGTACTTGGTCAGATAACATACCCAAGGGCGTGTTTTTTTGCGGATGTGCATACCACTAGGGAAAAAATGGTGTATAATGCGTGATCGACCATGCAAATCATATCCGATGGTGACAATACTTTGCACGCACCTCAATGTAGTTAAAACGGACTTGCGTGCAAAGTGGAGGCCCCATCTGATAAGTATTTATTTGAATAACACACCTATGGCCGTGTTTTTATATGGTTGTGCATGACACTAAGGCAAAAACAGTGTGTTATGCTTGATCGACAATGCAAAGCATATCGGATGGGCACGATACTTTGCACACACCTTCAACTAGGTGGAATTGACTTACATGAAAAGTGGTACGCCCATCGCATAAGTGCTTGATCAAATAACACACCTAGCAGCGTGTTTTTTTACGGATGTGCATGGCACTAAGGCAAAAATGGAATTTAATGCTCAATCGACCATGCAAAGCATATCCGATGGGCACGATACTTTGCACACACCTTCAACTAGGTGGAATTGACTTACATGCAAAGTGGCATTCCCATCGCATAAGTGCTTGATCGGATAAAACACCTAGCAGCGTGTTTTTTTACGGATGTGCATGGCACTAAGGCAAAAATGGTATTTAATGCTCGATCGACCATGCAAAGCATATCCGATGGGCATAATACTTTACCTATACCTCAACTTAGGTTGTATTAAAATGTTGTCAAAGAGGCACACCCATCCGATAAGTACTTGGTCAGATAACATACCTAAGGGCGTGTTTTTTTGCGGATGTGCATACCACTAGGGAAAAAACGGTGTATAATGCGTGATCGACCATGCAAATCATATCCGATGGTGACAATACTTTGCACACACCTCAACCTAGTTGAAATAGACTTGAGTTCAAACTAGAGCCTCCATCCGATAAGTACTAGTTTGAATAACATACCTAGGACCGTGTTTTTTCATGGTTGTGCATGACACCAAGGCAAAAACGGTGTTTTATGCTTGATCAACAATGCAAAGCATATCCGATGGGCACAATACTTTGCACACACCTTCAACTAGGTGGAATTAACTTACATGCAAAGTGGCATGCCCATCGCATAAGTGCTTGATTAGATAACACACCTAGCAGCGTGTTTTTTACGGATGTGCATGGCACTAAGGCAAAAATGGAATTTAATGCTCGATCGACCATGCAAAGCATATCCGATGGGCATGATACTTTGCACACACCTTCAACTAGGTTGAATTGACTTACATGCAAAGTGGCATTCCCATCGCATAAGTGCTTGATCGGATAACACACCTAGCAGCGTGTTTTTTTACGGATGTGCATGACACTAAGGCAAAAATGATATTTAATGCTCGATCGACCATGCTAAGCATATCCGATGGGCACAATACTTTGCACACACCTTTAACTAGGTGTAATTGACTTACATGCAAAGTGGCACGCCCATCCCTTAAGTGCTTGATTGGATAACATACCTATCAACGTGTTTTTTTACGGATGTGCATGACACACTAGAGCAAAAATGGTATTTAATGGTCGATCGACCATGCAAAGCATATCCGATGGGCACAATACTTTGCACACACCTTCAACTAGGTGGAATTGACTTACATAAAAAGTGGCACGCCCATCGCATAACTGCTTGATCAGATAACACACGTAGAAGTGTGTTTTTTTATGGATGTGCATGGCACTAAGGCAAAAATGGTATTTAATGCTCGATCGACCATGCAAAGCATATCCGATTGGCACGATACTTTGCACACACCTTGAACTAGGTGGAATTGACTTACATGCAAAGTGGCATTCCCATCGCATAATTACTTGATCGGATAACACACCTAGCAGCGTGTTTTTTTACGGATGTGCATGGCACTAAGGCAAAAATGGTATTTAATGCTCGATCGACCATGCAAAGCATATCCGATGGGTATAATACTTTTCCTATACCTCAACTTAGGTCGTATTAAAATGTTGTCAAAGAGGCACACCCATCCGATAAGTACTTGGTCAGATAACATACCTAAGGGCGTGTTTTTTTGCGGATGTGCATACCACTAGGGAAAAAATGGTGTATAATGCGTGATCAACCATGCAAATCATATCCGATGGTGACAATACTTTGCACACACCTCAACCTAGTGGAAACAGACTTGCGTGCAAGCTGGAGCCCCCATCCGATAAGTACTAGTTTGAATAATACACCTAGGACCGTGTTTTTTCATGGTTGTGCATGACACCAAGGCAAAAACGGTGTTTTATGCTTGATCGACAATGCAAATCATATCCGATGGGCACAATACTTTGCACACACCTTCAACTAGGTAGAATCAACTTACATGCAAAGTGGCACGCCCATCCCATAAGTGCTTGATTGGATAACATACCTAGCAGCGTGTTTTTTGACGGATGTGCATGACACTAGAGTAAAAATAATATTTGATACTCGATTGACCATGCAAAGGATATCTGATGGGCACAATACTTTGCACACACTTTCAACTAGGTGGCATTGACTTACATGCAAAGTGGCATTCCCATCGCATAAGTGCTTGATCGGATAACACACCTAGGAGCATGTTTTTTTACGGATGTGCATGGCAGTAAGGCAAAAATGGTATTTAATGCTTGATCGACCATGCAAAGCATATCCGATGGGCATAATACTTTTCTCATACCTCAACCTAGGTGGTATTAAAATGTTGTCAAAGAGGCACACCCATCCGATAAGTACTTGGTCAGATAACATACCTAAGGGGGTGTTTTTTTGCGGATGTGCATACCACTAGAAAAAAAACGGTGTATAATGCGTGATCAACCATGCAAATCATATCCGATGGTGACAATACTTTGCACACACCTCAACCTAGTGGAAACGGACTTGCTTGCAAACTAGAGCCCCCATCCGATAAGTACTAGTTTGAATAATACACCTAGGACCGTGTTTTTTCACGGTTGTGCATGACACCAAGGCAAAAACGGTGTTTTATGCTTGATCGACAATGCAAAGCATATCCGATGGGCACAATACTTTGCACACACCTTCAACTAGGTAGAATCGACTTACATGCAAAGTGGCACGCCCATCTCATAAGTTCTTGATCGGATAACATACCTAGCAGTGTGTTTTTTGACGGATGTGCATGACACTAGAGCAAAAATAGTATTTAATGCTCGATCGACCATGCAAAGCATATCCGATGGGCACAGAACTTTTTGTATGCCTCAACCTAGGTGGTATTGAAATTTTCACAATGAGGCACACCCATCCGATAAGTAATTGGTCAGATAACACACCTAGCAGCGTGTTTTTTTACGAATGTGCATGGCACTAAGGCAAAAATGGTATTTAATGCTCGATCCACCATGCAAAGCATATCCGATGGGCACGATACTTTGCACACACCTTAAACTAGGTGGAATAGACTTATATGCAAAGCGGCACGCGCATCCCATAAGTGCTTGATTGGATTACATACCTAGCAGCGTGTTTT
Organism: Dipteris shenzhenensis; assembly: GCF_047967505.1. Taxonomy (NCBI): domain Eukaryota; kingdom Viridiplantae; phylum Streptophyta; class Polypodiopsida; order Gleicheniales; family Dipteridaceae; genus Dipteris; species Dipteris shenzhenensis. The sequence goes on along the minus strand of NC_141614.1, from coordinate 3,587,572 downwards.
TTGACGGATGTGCATGACACTAGAGCAAAAATAGTATTTAATGCTCGATCGACCATGCAAAGCATATCCGATGGGCACAAAACTTTTCGTACACCTTAAACTAGGTGGTATTAAAATGTTTTCAATGAGGTACACCCATTCGATAAGTACTTGGTCAGATAACACACCTAATGGCGTGTTTTTTTGCGGATGTGCATATCATTAGGAAAAAAATGGTGTATAATGCGTGATCGACCATGCAAATCATATCCGATGGTGACAATACTTTGCACGCACCTCAATGTAGTTAAAACAGACTTGCGTGCAAAGTGGAGCCCCCATCTGATAAGTACTTATTTGAATAACACACCTATGGCCGTGTTTTTATATGGTTGTGCATGACACTAAGGCAAAAACGGTGTGTTATGCTTGATCGGCAATGCAAAGCATATCCGATGAACACAATACTTTGCACACACCTTCAACTAGGTGTAATTGACTTACATGCAAAGTGGCACTCCCATCGCATAAGTGCTTGATCAGATAACACACCTAGCAGCGTGTTTTTTTACGGATGTGCATGGCACTAAGGCAAAAATGGTATTTAATGCTCGATCGACCATGCAAAGCATATCCGATGGGCACGATACTTTGCACACACCTTCAAACTTGTGGAATAGACTTACATGCAAAGTGGCACGCCCATCCCATAAGTGCTTGATCGGATAACATACCTAGCAGCGTGTTTTTTGATGGATGTGCATGACACTAGAGTAAAAAAAGTATTTAATGCTCGATCGACCATGCAAATGATATCCGATGGGCACAAAACTTTTTGTACGCCTCAACCTAGGTGGTATTGAAATGTTCTCAATGAGGCACACCCATCCGATAAGTACTTGGTCAAATAAAACACCTAATGGCGTGTTTTTTTTGCGGATGTGCATATCATTAGGAAAAAAATGGTGTATAATGCGTGATCGACCATGCAAATCATATCCGATGGTGACAATACATGGTGACAATACATTGCATGCACCTCAATGTAGTTGAAACAAACTTGCGTGCAAAGTGAATCCCCCATCATATAAGTACTTATTTGAATATCACACCTATGGCCGTGTTTTTATATGGTTGTGCATGACACTAAGGCAGAAACGGTGTGTTATGCTTGATCGACAATACAAAGCATATCCGATGAACACAATACTTTGCACACACCTTCAACTAGGTGTAATTGACTTACATGCAAAGTGGCACGCCCATCGCATAAGTGCTTGATCAGATAACACACCTAGCAGCGTGTTTTTTTATGGATGTGCATGGCACTAAGGCAAAAATGGTATTTAATGCTCGATCAACCATGCAAAGCATATCGGATGGGCACGATACTTTGCACACATCTTCAACTAGGTGTAATTGACTCACATGCAAAGTGGCATTCCCATCGCATAAGTTCTTGATCGGATAACACACCTAGCAGCGTGTTTTTTTACGGATGTGCATGGCACTAAGGCAAAAATGGTATTTAATGCGCGATCGACCATGCAAAGCATATCCGATGGGCATAATACTTTTCTTATACCTCAACCTAGGTGGTATTAAAATGTTGTCAAAGAGGTACACCCATCCGATAAGTACTTGTGGTCAGATAACATTCCTAAGGGCGTGTTTTTTTGCGGATGTGCATACCACTAGGGAAAAAACGGTGTATAATGCGTGATCGACCATGCAAATCATATCCGATGGTGACAATACTTTGCACACACCTCAATCTAGTTGAAACAGACTTGCGTGCAAACTGGAGCCCCCATCCGATAAGTACTAGTCTGAATAACACATCTAGGACTGCGTTTTTTGACGAATGTGCATGACACTAAGACAAAAACGGTGTTTTATGTTTGATCGACAATGCAAAGCATATCCAATGGGCACAATACTTTGCACACACCTTCAACTAGGTAGAATCAACTTACATGCAAAGTGGCACGCCCATCCCATAAGTGCTTGATCATATAACATACCTAGCAGCGTGTTTTTTGACGGATGTGCATGACACTAGAGTAGAAATAGTATTTAATGCTCGATTGACCATGCAAAGGATATCCAATGGGCACAAAACTTTTTTTACACCTCAACCTAGGTGGTATTGAAATGTTCTCAATGAGGCACACCCATCCGATAAGTACTTGGTCAAATAACACACCTAATGGCGTGTTTTTGTGCGAATGTGCATATCATTAGGGAAAAAATGGTGTATAATGCGTGATCAACCATGCAAATCATATCCGATGGTGACCATACTTTGCACGCACCTCAACGTAGTTAAAACGGACTTGCGTGCAAAGTGGAGCCCCATCTGATAAGTACTTATTTGAATAACACACCTATGGCCGTGTTTTTATATGGTTGTGCATGACAGTAAGGCAGAAACAGTGTGTTATGCTTGATCGACAATGCAAAGCATATTGGATGGGCATAATACTTTGCACACACCTTCAACTAGGTGGAATTGACTTACATGCAAAGTGGCATTCCCATCGCATAAGTACTTGATCGGATAACACACCTAGCAGCGTGTTTTTTTTATGGATGTGCATGACAGGAGCAAAAATAGTATTTAATGCTCGATGGACCATGCAAAGCATATCCGATGGGCACAACACTTTTTGTACACCTCAACTAGGTGGAATTGACTTACATGCAAAGTGGCAACCGCATCCCATTAGTGCTTGATTGGATAACGTACCTAGTAGGCTCATGTTTTTTTACGGATGTGCATGACACTAGAGCAAAAATAGTATTTAATGCTTGATTGACCATGCAAAGGATAACTTGGCATGTCCATCTGATGAGTACTTGATCGGATAACTTCTCCCACTAATAAATTAAGTACTAATTAAAAATTATAATAAATAAGTAGATTATTAAAAAGAGACTAATATTTATGTAATTGTTGCCACTGCAGTGCTTGCGAAGGACTCTCACAAAGGAGATGGCTATAGATTTTGTTCCAGGGATGGATGTGATTTTATGTAGCAAAAGAGAAGTAGTTGCATTTGCTACAATCCATGATAGTGATCCCAATTCACTTTGCCACTTTCGAAGACTTGGCAAAGATAAGGTAGCAGTTACTGTATCAAAGATTCTTAGCGCACATGTTGAGCTAAAGTATAAATGTGGAGATATGGAAACACTTGGAGATGTTATGCCCTAAAATACATCCAACAAATCATTTATAGCATGGGACAAAGATGAGACTTATGCAACAGACATTATCAAGAATACAAAGTGCACCACCTTGGATTTTACTATAGGGGACATTTTACAAATGAGATCATTTGCAAATAAGATTGTAGCAGAAGGTGAAGTATTGGGATTTGAACAAGTGGAGCAATGGTCATTTGCACAGATGAGGATTCTAAAAGTCACTGATGATGGTATGGTTGATAACATAACATCCTTATGTGATCCCTACTATGAGGTAGGCAAGAATATGAGATGGAGCATGCAATTTTTAAACATGAGAAAGAGGCACGTGGTTTTCAATGATAAAGACAACGCATACTACAATATCAAAGGACCTAAAAAGCGTGCCCATGTGCCAGGCTCTATCACTTCAAATGTGGATGATTTCAATATACTCAATTATAGAAGTGACATCTTATCTGGAGTGGATGAGTTCATTGGTTCCAAGAAACAAAATGATTTTAGAAGCGAAGCCTTATCTGGGGTGGATGAATTCTTGCACAGTGAGAAGGGCAAAGGTTTCAATAGCGATGTCTTGTCAAGTGTGGATGAGTTCATGCATATTAACAAACCTGGTGTCAATCAAGGTTGTGGATTTGTGAAAGCCATGCAAGATGTCCCAATGAGTGATGTTCTCTCAGGAGTGGAAGAGTTTCAAGGTTCTCAATACTCTCGTAGAATATTAAATTCATTGAATGGTCCTAAGAGTACGTTAAAAACGAGGATGAGATCAATAGAGGATTATTCAGTATTTAACTTTGATTGTGATATGAACAAGGATGCAATGACCAATCATGGATGCTTGGTTACTTTGAACAAATGTGAGGAGAAGAAGTGCATAAATACAGATAACAATGTGCATGAGGAACGAAAACAATCATACATATGCATGAAGAGAAAGAGAATCCAGGCAGATCCACAAAAGCAACCAAAGAGGAAGAGAGTAATGAAGGAGGAGAACATGTTAAATGCATTGGGATATCTATGTTGCAAGCGAAGATGTATGCGCTTCATTGATCTTGCAGACATCAGGGAATGTAGAGGACACGTGTGGCAAAGAAGGGGAAGCGAAAGAAATGAATACCTTCTCACAAGTCTCTCTTGCTTTCTTCAGAATGGCAATAAAAGGCTAAGTTCAAGACAAAAGGTAAAACCTCTCGTAAATGGAAAAAGGATTTGCAATAAGGCATATCGCAATATTACTGGATTATCCCATGGTACATGTTGGGATTTAGTCACCAAGGCAAAGGGCGGCAACAAATTTAGCATTCACGGTAATAGAGGAAGGTCCAAATCAAGAATCTCAACTGTCAGGGCAGCAGCAATTTTGCAAGACTTCATACATGAAAATGCTTTGCCTCAACCCCATATATCTACCAAACTCCCTAACGGTGATGCGATCATTGAAATGCACCTTCCAATGGGCTTGACAAAGCTCGAAGTATTTGACTCTATTGCAGAAAAGCAAAGGCAAAGAGGGGATGCCGTAGCTTCTTCTCATACTTTGTATACTCTTTGGAAGAAGAACTTTGGATATGTTAAAATCCCAAGGAGGCAAAAAATGTCAAAGTGCAATGTCTGTGATGATTTAAAGCGAGCGATTGAGAGTGCAACATGTCCAAATCAAAGGGAATTATACAAAAAAAACCGAAAATCTCATCATGACCTTATTCGACATTCCAAACAAAAATATGCATTTTGGAAGGAGCAAGCTATTTCACATCCTGATGACTACATGTGCCTTATTGTAGATGGCATGGGTCAGAATACAACAACATTGCCTCGTTTTGTTGCCACTCCACCTAAATTACAAGGAAAGCACTTTCTAAAGACACATCTATGTGGAGTGTTAGTGCATGGAATTAAGTTCTTTGCAGATATATGGATTGATTCCTTGCATCTACATGATAGCAATCAAGTTGTAACATCTATTATGAAGGCAATTCGCAATGTACATGCAGAAAAAGTTTGCCTGCCACCGACTTTGAGAATACAAGCTGATAATTGCAGGCGAGAAAATAAGAATGTACTCATGTTTGCATTCTGCTCCATGCTAGTTGCTCATCGAATCTTCAATGAGGTCGAATGTGGATTTTTGTATGTTGGGCATACACATGAGGATATCGATCAGGTTTTTAGCACAGTCTCAAGGGAGCTTAAATGCAAGGATGTGGAGACAATAGATGACTTGGTAAGAAGATGTGGCAGGCAAGTTGGTGGTTGTAAGGAAAGTACAGTATGTGAGAGGCTCGAAAGAATGTATGATTGGAAGAGCTTCATTCTACCTTTCATACAAACGGGTGGTGATGCATTGACAGGTCATACCAATCCACACTACTTTCGTTTTTTTTTTTAAGATGAAAAACCCGTAATGCAATGGCAACAGTATTCTCATGATACAAAATGGGAACCTGAAGAACCTTACAGTCTCTTAACTTCAATTCCCAGCAAGGAAAGGTATCCAACATGGGCTCCTATACAAGAATTTAATGAGAGGTCTAATTGTGAAATAGATGGATTAAAAGCATTTATTACATACAAAGAGGAAATGCTCCGGAGATATCCTGATTCGAAGCCTACTTGGAGAGAACACACTACCACTGTAATTAACAAGACACGAAATTTAATAAAGGACCTTGAGAGAATGCGAGGCTCAAAGGATGTCAAGGAAGAATGCAATATGTTTTGGCCAAATGTTCATAATGATTTGCGCCCAGCTCCAGTCTTTGAAAATGATTTTGTATCATTACTTCCACGTCCATATTGTGGACCGAAGAAGAGAGAGTTTATGCCACAAGTAGATATAGAGGTCGATTGTTTTGTTGTGGTTCGGCCATCGGATGATGAATATGAGAATGTGAAGTTTTGGGTTGCAAAAGTAGTTGATGTGCAAAGAGATGACCAAGGGAGAGCTACAACATTTACAGCGGTATGGTATGAGCCAAAGGGCAGGAAGGAGAATATGGATAACAACACATTAGTCCCAAATGATGAAGCAGTCTCTCAAGTTTCGACGGAGACAATCATAGTGTCTTGGCATTCAAGGGCAAAGAAATCAAAGAAGCACATGGGATATGAGGTAGAAGGAAAAATAAAAATACCACAGCAAACTATTTTGCATATACACGAATTTTTAAGGATGCTCGCCATGGAGGAAGTAGAAGGAGACAGCGCAAATGAAGAATGTCCATGATTAAAGCTTTGTATTGAAGTCCATTGATTCAAAAGGATTTTATTTGGGTACTAGGCAAGGAGCCAATCCAAGACAATTATAATCAGAGTCATCACCTCGTATGTCAAATGAGAGTCAAAATATGCACTGGATGTCACCCAAGGGTCAAGGCTTGCCAAGACAATAGGGAGTTAATGCAGATGGCACCTGGCAAGGGACTATCACATTGAGCAATAAGACAATGGGGAGTCAATGCACCCAAGGGGCAAGGCTTGGCAAGATAACTTGTGGGAGTTAATGCAGATGGCACCTGTATTTTGCACTAGATGTCACCCAAGGGTCAAGGCTTGGCAAGACAACAGGGAGTTAATGCAGATGGCACCTGGCAAGGGACTATCGCATTAAGCAATAAGACAATGGGGAGTCAATGCACCCAAGGGGCAAGGCTTGGCAAGACAAGCCTAGGTCAAATTATGCAGATGGCAACTGGCAAGGGACTGTCGTGACATTGAGCAATAAGACAATGGGGTGTCAAATTATGCAAATGGCACGAATTGAGGCTCTTTAAGAGCAACAATTTAAATTGTAAACATATGTTCAATCTATATCATTTTGGATATAAAGACTCTAGCTAACAGCAACGTCTCTCAATGTAATCATATACATAAAGCTACAATTGCTATTATCCCTCTTTGGTCTTATGGCATCATGTCTTCTTTCTATTTATTAAAAGTTTTGTTAAATTTTGTGCATATTGCCGAGTGACAATGTTATTTTCATGAAATATTTAAGTCTCCTTTCATGGATTTATAAATTTATCACGTCAACGAAAAACGTCAAGGAAAAATATTAAAAATAATTAAATTAACAAATAACTTAGATATAGCTAGAATTTCTAATATAGGATTATTTCAAATTCTTGCATGTTGGTGCAAAAGTATAGATTGAAAAAACAATATTTGTATGTGAATATGATAGAGCCACAAAGTAAACTTTTGATTTGGGAAGGAAAAACGTCAAGGAAAAATATTAAAAATAATTAAATTAACAAATAACTTAGATATAGCTAGAATTTCTAATATAGGATTATTTCAAATTCTTGCATGTTGGTGCAAAAGTATAGATTGAAAAAACAATATTTTTATGTGAATATGACAGTGCCACAAAGTGAACTTTTGATTTGGGAAGAAACTTTTTAGAAAGTAAAATTTTGATTTGGAAAGGATATTTTCATAAAGTAAAGTTTTCATTTGGGAAGGATTTTTGGGCTTCGTCCAAAAACAACACAAAAAGTCCAAAATTAATGAGATAGGTGTTCAACCACATCATCGCCTTGTCTCTAACTAATGTGTCCTAAGGAAGCAAAGAATTCATGAATTATCAGATCGGAATGGTTTCAATGATTTTGAAAATGTAGCTTGTCTTAAACGATGCAAACACACACACACACACACACAACGTATCCTAAGGAAGCAAAGAATTCCAAATAGAAAGCAAAGTCAATTGAAAAGCAAGGCTAGCTTCTCAAAAATGAAGGTTAGATTAGATCACTTAGGATAGACAGTGCAAGCTTATCTCTAGACATATTGCCAGGTCATCAAGATGCCCGTATGAAAGATACAATTACATTTAATGATTACTGGTCCAACCCCATCATCGCCTTGTCTCTAACTAATATACTAACTTAACTCACTTCTGTCCACCATTATATTTTCCCTCTCTCTCTCTCTCTCCCTCTCTCTCTCTCTCTCTCTCTCTCTTGCCTCCATAATCTTTTAGTTCTTCTGTCTCAATAATATAATCATCTAGAAACTATAAGATCATAATGGTTTGGATGATTTTAAAAATGTAGCTTCTAAGTTTCTCTCTCTCTCTCTCTCTCTCGCCTCCATTATCTTTTTGAAAAAAAATGGTTCTTAGTTCAATTTTCCCCTCCCAAGAATCTAAGCGTCCACGAATTATGATCAGAATGGTTTCATGAATGTAACAGAGAATTCATAAATTATCAGATCGGAATGGTTTCAATGATTTCGAAAATGTTTAAGATGCAAACACACACACACACACACACACACACACACAATGTCAATTGGAAAAAAAGTGATCACCTACCTGGATAAACAAAAGTTGTGGAAAGAAGCTAGTGCTAGTCCAACAATAAATTGAAGCACCTGCAAGAAAAACAACCCCAAAAAAAAGTAAAGCTAAGCGAACTGTACATCTCTCTCTCTCTCTCTCTCTCTCTCTCTCTCTCTCTCTCTCTCTCTCTCTCTCTCTCTCTCTCTCTCTCTCTCTCTCATAGAAATACGTAATGACATACACCCCCACGTATAAATTAAGCTTTTGGGCCGATGATGCTCAGTTACGTCTCAAAGTGGATGTTTGAAGTGATTTTTGTTATGTGCTAGAGGAGCATGCGATGAGGCAAGGAAGGGAAGGCAATAGATAGAAGATAGATGCTCAACGGCGCTTGTGCACACACACACACACAATTGATTAGATATACATATAGCTTGTAAGGATTATAATCGTTATGTTTTTACATTTGTGTGTGAATGTGAGCGCCATGCAAGATTTGTGAATGCGAGAGAGAGAGAGAGGGGGGGCGAGGGGTTTATCAAATGACTAACGCCACTGCCTCTGGAAATGTGTATCTCAACACACACACACACACACAAAACCATAGCTAGAGAGAGAGAGAGAGAGAGAGAGAGAGATAGAGAGAGAGAGAGGGGGGGAGGGGGGAGGGGAAGGGTTTATCAAATGACTAATGACACTATCTCTCCAAATGCACGTCTCAACTCACACACACAAAAAAAAAACCCGTAGCTAGACGTGTTAACACATACACACATAATCTCTCTCTATCTCTCTAAAAATGGCACGTACACTTCTATGCATGCTATAGATAGAGGCTAGAGGCACAAAAATACACATTAAAAAAACTTGTAGCTAGACGTGTTAACACATACACACACACACACAACACACACACACACACATACATGCGCACACATACACACACACACACAATTGATTAGATGTACATATAGCTTGTAAGGATTACAAAACTTCACATGCCACTATCTCCCAAAATGCACGTAAGATTGGCACCAGCATGTACCCTAACTTAAGGAATATGCTAAAATCAGTTAATTAGTTGAAGGGAAAGGAGGGTGTAGCATATGTGTCTACATGCAAGGTTGCATGATGGCGATTGATTGACCTATAGCAGGGTGCACACTACCTCTTTTCCTTCAGGAAAATCTCTCCTTGCTTGCTCAACTCTACCTTCTTTCGTTCCTCCATTATCTTCATTTTCTTTCATCTCCTTTCCTTAGATATTCATGCCCTTTCATCTTCCCCTAGCATCGATCAACCCCTACACCTCTCTTTCTCTCCCTCTCTCAAAACCACATATAAAAATTCTATAAACCTTGCCCCCCCTCTCTCTCTCTCTCCCTCTCTCACAAAAACACAAAAGCACACACACACAACACACACACACACACATACACGCACACACATACACACACACACAATTGATTAGATATACATATAGCTTGTAAGGATTACAAAACTTCACATGCCACTATCTCCCAAAATGCACGTAAGATTGGCACCAACATGTACCCCAACTTAAGGAATATGCTAAAATCAGTTAATTAGTTGAAGGGAAAGGAGGGTGTAGCATATGTGTCTACATGCAAGGTTGCACGATGGTGATTGATTGACCTATAGCAGGGTGCACACTACCTCTTTTCCTTCAGGAAAATCTCTCCTTGCTTGCTCAACTCTACCTTCTTTCATTCCTCCATTATCTTCATTTTCTTTCATCTCCTTTCCTTAGATATTCATGCCCTTTCATCTTCCCCTAGCATCGATCAACCCCTACACCTCTCTTTCTCTCCCTCTCTCAAAACCACATATAAAAGTTCTATAAACCTTGCCCCCCCTCTCTCTCTCTCTCCCTCTCTCACAAAAACACAAAAGCACAGACACACACACACACACACATACACACACACTCTCTCTTTCACACACACATATAATCTCTCTCTCTCTCTCTCTCTCTCTCTCTCTCTCTACTGTGCATGCTTAAAAACCATCTTGAGGGATGATCCAATGCAAGAGAAAGATAAGTGGAAGAGGGGGGGGGAAGAGAGAGAGAGAGAGAGAGAGAAAGAGATTACAACACGTCCACTATCTCTCGGAATGCAAAATAAACTCGCATGGAGGTCGAGATATGGAGCTGCTGGACGTCAAGATCTGGAGCTATCAAGAACTGCTGCAGGTGGCGACTGGAGGTCGAGATATGGAGCCTGGAGGTCGAGATATGGAGCTGCTGCACGTCGAGATCGGGAGCTGATCAAGAACTCCTGGAGGTGGCGACTGCAGGTCTAGATATGGAGCTCCTGGAGGTCGAGGTCGTGATCGAAATGGAGGTGGCGCAGGTCGAGATATGGAGCAAGTCGAGATATGGAGGTCGAGGTAGATAGTATAGAAGGTCGAGGTCGAGGTAGATAGTATAGAAGCTGGGAGCTGCTGGAGGTGGCGAGGTCGAGGTAGATAGTATAGAAGCTGGGAGCTGCTGGAGGTGGCGATATAGAAACGGAAGGTGGCGCAGGTCGAGGAGCTTGAGCGGCGATCGAACTGGAAGGTGGCGCAGGTCGAGGAGCTTACTGGAGGCGATCGAAACGGAAGGCGCAGGCGCAGGTCGAAATGGATATGGAAGGTGGCGAAGACGAACGACGGCGGGAGACGGGCTACAGTCATTGCGATTCATGGCGTGACGGCTCCGCTCCAAAAAGCATTAACCGCTCCCAGCTCCCTCCCAGCTCGACACGTGGCTCTCTCCCAGCTCCGGCCACGTGGCTCCAAGTTCGGTCTCTCCCTCCATAATAGATAGTATAGAAGTATAGATGCCACAGGGAAGTGTCCCAAAAGCGTGAGGCAGCAAGAACGAGGAGCCCTCGAAATACTGCTACCCTGAAAAAGATAGCACCTCCACCTACTTTGGTAGTAAAATCCATCAGAGAAGGCTGCGCCTCGGTCACAGAGCAAGCCTAAGAGAAAGCAAGCCGAGAGCCAAAATTCAAGGCAACTGTTAGAGTGGAACGGCGGTGAGCGGCGCATAGGGAAGAGAACCACGAACAACCGAGCTGACACGAACTACCCACGCCAACACACCAACGAACCCGCCAAAAGCTATGGAGGGCGTACAGGTTGGAACTTCGAACCTGGCATTATGCATATTAGCCCGAGAAATACACTGCCTCAGGATGCCCATTCCATAGCCCCACTTCAAAAGGCCAGCCATGATGGCCTTCCAAGACGAGTACATAGCCACTATAGTCATTCCCGATCGTAGCTCCTTCGGGAGGCAGGACATAGCTTATAGTGAAGCTTTCCCTTACAAAGGGTGGCTGATCGAGAGCATGTGACAATCACCCGATATACATTCCTCCTCTGATACGATAAACTTTGCCACACAAGCTCGTGAAAACCCATCCCCACAAACTCAATGCTCCTTTCCTGACATTGAGGACCCATCTGAGTCCCGGGATACAATGAAAGTGGCGGGCTGCGTGTTACCGCTTACGATTACAGGTGGCCTCTACGATAACGAGTCGTATCTCTTGAAGAGTAGTTTAATTGTTGAGCGCCTTTGCTATGTATTTTTCTTACAAATAGTTTAGATGAAGCTCGTGGAGTAGAGCCTCGAGCTTGCATGGACTACCACGCACGTTTGCTCCTCTAACCCAGAGAAGCCGCCAGGAACCGAAAAGGCGAGTAGCTGACTAGGAGGTAAAGAGACGAGGAGGTGGCCACCAAACCCACCGAACGCTTTTACATCTTAGAAAAAGGAAAGGGTGATGCAGCTGGCGGTGGCATTTTGTACATGGACATGGGTGGAGTCCAAGAAAGATGGCTGAGTGCTAGCCACCACAACACAGGAAAGCCTCGAAAAAATGGCAATGTCCACACCCACGGGTTACACGCCAAGTCTATAATAAGGAGGCTGAGAGCTCGATGGAGCTCTAGGAAACGAATGAAAGCTCATACTACAAAAGACATCCATCTCTGACACTCACATATGTATCACGAAGCACCCTCTAATTGTTACGTCGACAGCCTCGTGGAAACGTATAACGTTATAAATATTTGTACATGGAGGTTGCCCAACCGAGTATGCTCGATCCCCTGACGATGCATCTCCTCTAGGCTGATCAGTCATAAGTTCTACTACATTGCAGATTGAGACCCTGTTAAGCCCATCTGATTTGTCCCCTTCTCTACCGAAATGTATCTATGTGAAGACTAGTTATACTCCATATACTCATATTGCAGAGCTGCTATCGACACTTTGATGCTCTAGAAGTGTGGATTAGAGGTTAGGCGTCGAATATCAAGAAAAGGTGAGTTAAAATGATAGTAACGGTCTGAAAGATCCTATCTCTACTCCGTCATGTGATCCCTCTGTGAACCCGTCGCTACTTTAAATTACTACTACTCCCCCACCTCATCGAAGTACAAGAGCGTGAAGTCCTCAACCATGGACATGATGCTCTAGTATAACGCGGAGGACTGCGACCAACGAGGAAGCGTGTCCACTCTTGGTTCATGGTTTTAAAGAAGGTACTCGACACACGATGCTGGTTCGGAGGTTAGTCTCTAATGAGGGCTCACAATTACGCTATGAAATGAACCGATAGAGTGCCGGGTGTTTCATGGGCCTAAGAACTTTCATTGCATCTCTTTTGTCATATTATATGAAAACCCCTTCTAAGTTCTCCGTGGCGGGGGTATAAGCATTATGATATGTTGTCTTTGTATGCTTAGCACTCATGGGCACCCTCGAGCAACTCGGGGAACTACATATACAAGCTCACCTAGGTCTAGGAGGACTTCTAAACTCCATGAAACCTCCGCACAGCTTCCTTGTAGTTTTCTCATAGATCCACCTGAATGACTCTTGCAGATCACTCCTATATTGTGTGTCATCAAGCAAGGTGCTCTCTGACCCAATATATGGTTTGCATGACTATTACAGTCCATGCTACTTCTTTTACACAAGACATTTTACTTTATCCATGAAAAGTATTTTATGGCCTATTTGGGAGGTACCCTACACATGCCTATTATGCAGTGCTTGTCTTACATTAAACTAGAAATCAGTCAAAAAATGTTGCAATCTGCCCTTGATCTCCACATACTATGATAACATTAAAAAGCGAGGTTTTAGGTTCAATATTACAGAAGTATCGCTCTACCCTTAGTGATAGGAACATAGAAGTATAACTAAGAGACTCTGGTAGTAACTACAAATAGATCATGGAAGAAGGGACCATTATAAGTAAAAAATATGAAACGTATAGAAATGATACTGTATCCTAAAAATCCGTGACACTTGCGACTAATGAGATGACCTTATACTAAGGTCACAGTAGCATGTTGGACTGATTCTTTGACCTGAAATGTTTTTTTCGCATTCTTTTGCTCAAAGTGTTGGGTTTGACAGGGATGACAACCGTGGTTAAGCTGTGAAGCCTACGGTTACAAGTTGAAGACAACAGTTCTAATTATTGTTTTTATTTGATTGACGCAGGTGAGTTTGGCCACCTTTCCCAGCATTTTGACAATTGTAGAGGAAATGGGGACACTATACTTACAACACTATGACATTGCAAAGCCACTCTTTTTGGAGCCCTAAAGGAAACTTTATCTGCTACTGGCCCCTATAGGAACTCTATAGGGAGGCAGTAACAGAATCTTTTTTCAAAAGACACTTGCTTTTTGAATTTTTAGGATAAGCCTTAATAGTTTTTTTTTTAAACATTTTTGGAAGAAACAAAATACTCCAAATGTCTTGGGGTGTTATGATGGGATGTTGGATGGATTGAATTTAAACTGGGATCGATCCTGGGAAAACTTTTCATGATCATAGTGAATGTTATATAGACAAAATGACTTCATATTCACAATCAGAAATTGAATACAACCCTGACCTTGTCAAAATGTTACCCATGATTGGAAAAGAAAAGAATCTGAAAGGAAATAAAGGAAGGAACTTTCCTTGTTGCTAACCCAAATGTGAAGATAATTATCACACACAGAAAGCGGGGGAGCTATGAGGGTGAAAGTACCCTAGGTACTTGTTTTTTACTTTTTTTAAAAGCATGGTACATGCAACAGAAGAGAAAGGAAGGGGAACCAGGTGCATGAGATCATAGTGGAATTGGAAAAGGAGGATTAGAGAAAAAAAAGTAAAAGAGAGAAAACAAAAAAAAAAGGAATTAATAGGCAACATGCACACACACACACACTCACAACTTGATACCAATAAGGGGGGGGGGGGAGAGAGAGAGAGGGAGGGGGGAGAGAGAGAGAGAGAGAGAGAGAGAGAGAGAGAGAGAGAGAGAGAGAGAGAGAGAGAGAGAGAGAGAGAGAGAGAGAGAGAGGAAGGGAGGGAGGGAGGGAGGGAGGGAGGGAGGGAGGGAGAGAGAGAGAGAGAGAGAGAGAGAGAGAGAGAGAGAGAGAGAGAGAGAGCATGATGACAATCTAAAGCAACTCATTTGGCTAAGGCCTTGGATGTCTAAATTTTTGCATGAAATCATTGGATTAAAAGATTTAAATTGAGATGAAGAGCTTAATATGGAAGAACAACCTGAGTCCCAACTTATCATGCCCATCATAGAGACTCTTAATTAAGGAAAAAGTAATGCAAAATGCATTGCTACCAAATACGATAAGAAAATTTTAATTACGGGTGGGGTGGTGTGATTGGATGTTACCTATTGTTATCAATGGTGAGTATGTGCTTGGCGGCATGGAATGTTGTTGGTAATTCTTATGTTTTGGATTGACCTATTTGTTCAATCGCTTTAGTTGAGGAAGTTTGGAACCCACAACGTTGGTGTGCAAAGGTTCCTTAACTCAAGTTTTCCTAGCCCTTATGAACATGGTGGCATATGTGTTGAAGCAAACCTCTCTAATCAGTTGGGCTTTTGACCCAACAACAAGTCATGAGTTGTTGTTTGCAATAGGCTATTATGATTTTTCACTGGTCTTAAATATTGATCAATTTTACAATCTTTTGGAGACATTAACGAGAACTATTTTCATAACTTTTACAAAATAAGCATAGTTTCAAACTTCTTTTAAAAAATGTACATATTGCTATTTGAAAGATGAAAAAGTTTCTACTTTTCACATCAAATGACAAATTGAAAAAAACAAGATCAATGATACGATCTAATATTCTTTGAACTACTAATAATTAATGCATGTATATGTAAAGTATAACACATTACTTACTTAGAATTACAAAAATGTGCTTTTTCTTCTACGAAAACTTCATCCCAATCATTGAAGTTGATCATTATCATTGAATTAGAGAATATATGTAGTGTTAAGATAAGTAGGTATATGTAGTCCATAGACAAAAAAGAGGCTTGTTGAAGAAAATATTTCGATAGATGTAGAAAGAAAATCAAATATCTGAACGGTCAGTCAAATTTTAGACGATTGTGAGTAGTACAATTTAGTGGCTTACTTTATTTTGATCCAAATATAAATCATAAAGATGAAAACTGTTGTCCTTTTTAAAAATGATGTAAATCTAGATTCTAGAATCCACTTTGTTGTGATAAAGTTGAATGGATAAAATTTCCGTCAACGCAACAAAATTTGCATCCGAAAAATGGAAATTTTCTAACATGAGTGAATGCAAATGTATGTCATTCTAGTATAAGGAAAAACATTTCATCACGTAAAACTTTCATTGATAGAAAATTTCCATCGAAGGATTTTTTCCCCATTGATAGTGGGATTCTAGAATCCCAAATTTGATCGATAGAATTTATTTTTTTCCCCATCGATAAAATTTGGGGAACAAAAAAAAATTCCGTCAATGAAATTTGGGATTCCAAAATCCCACTGGATTCTAGAATCCCAAAATTCATCAATGGAAAAAAATCCATCGACAGATTGAAATTTTCATCAACGGGAAAAAAAATTCACCGATAAAAATTTTCCGTCAATGAAAGTTTTACATGACGAAGTTTTTTTAACGATATTTTTGTTCATTCATAAATCAAAATCCATCTTTTTTCATATGAAATTTTTATTCTATTGACAAAACTTTACTTTTTTTCAGACAACTGTAATATTAAGTACATCAAATTGTATTGGTTTTCTCCTCCATGTTGAGCATCCTTAACAAGGCCACCATAAATTGCTTTCCTCTTTTGAGGATGGATGAGGAATCCATATCCAAGGCCTAGTATCTGATTCCATATTCAATTCAATTACACTTTCTTCTAAAATCGTTAACTTGAAATTTACTACTCCTATGACCATAGTACCACAGCCAACATTTTTCATATGTAAATCTACAACTCCTATGACCATAATACCAAAGCTAATATTTTGAATTGTCACATATGAAAATCCCATGCCACATAAACAATTGAATCTACTACTTGAAAATTCACATTAATTTCCAAATTCAAACTAAGCTAAGGGCCAAGGGATAAGTCGGTAACTCCATAGTCCACTCGTAGGTCCCAAAGCTGAGCAAAAGATTCTCCATCCCATGAAATATTTGCATCAGTTAGACACATTGTAGGTATAGCCTAAAAGAGATCCATAGAAGAAGGATCAACATTTGCTTAGGTGTAGCCAATCGTGGAACTATTTTCGGGGCCATTTTGGAGCCGTGACGCAATGCGCTCTTGGGTGAATATTTGAATTTTACATAGACCTGTGCTCTCGTTAGAAATTTTCTCAACGTCATGAAGGCACACTGGCATAATAATGAGACACAATCTACTTGTTCTAAACATTGGATAGCTCGACGCACTGCATCTCTGCACTGCTTCGTGCAATGCAATCTATGGCCTACATCGCCTGATCACTTATCATTGCACAGCCTTTTACCACAGCTTTGCCACCTATCACTGGGCACCGCACCCATGCAGATCATTAAAATTGAAGGTTGGCTTGGAGAGAGCACCGCACTATTTCTTGGTGTAATAATTAGACACAATCTATCATTATGAACACCGCCGCAGTGCAACTGACTACCTGTCATCATGTAGCCTTTTGCCGCATCTTTGCCCGCAGCCCATGCAAATCATAGGTTGTCTTGGAGAGACCACCATGCTAGTTTTTGGTGTAATAATGAGATGCAATTTATCATTCTGAGCATTGCTGCCTCAACGTAGTCTCTGGCCTAACAACTTGTCATTGCCCAAAATTCAAGGTTGTCTTGGAGAAACCACCATGCTGGAGATCTATGAAAGCCACCACACTAGTTCTTTGAGTTATATATTTGTGTACCAAGGAAAATGTATTCCGTTGTGCAACCAAGCAAAATGCAATTGATGATATGGCCCTTGAGGGGTCCCCTCTAGGGCAAGGTCCATATCGACATGCCATTTTTATCAAGTGGCATCTTGGATATTGTATAATGCATGTCAATATGGCCCTTGCCCCTAGAGGGGACCCCTCAAGGGCCATATTGTCAATTGCATTTTCTCAAAGTTTAATTGTATTTTTCTAGATGTATCTACCACAATGGTGGGGTTGTTGGAGTTATTTTAGCGCTATTTTGTTCATAACCAAATTTCCTTCTAGGCTGCCTACTGTAATGAAATAACCCCTTCTACACATGCAATTTTCCTTTTTATACCCTTTCTTTTGACAAGGCCTAATAGCACTATATAACAAGCACTTACATGTGGTTGCACCTACCAATTAGTAGGGTAGGTGCCTCCCTAACTTGCATCAAAACTCCTCTAATCATTCATTACCATGCAAGACAATACTGCGGCCTTGAATAAGTCAAAATTTGGGCCAACCACCATGGTGGCTCTCACCTTGATAGTAGTCAGGCTACAACCACCGTGGTGGCTCTCACCTTGAGAGTGTAGTCAAGCTACAAACTGCTATTCCATTCCCTTAATCATTTTGTCTTCTATCCCTCTCAAAACTATTTTGTTCTCCCTTGTTGCAATCTCAAGACTCCACTATTCCATTTCTTCATCTTCTATCCCTCTCGATCATTTCTTTCTCCCTGACTCAAGCCTCTAGTATTCTATTTATTTCATTGTTTCATCTTCTATCCCTCTCCACCATTTCTATCTCCCTTGCACTTTTCGTGCAACTTCTATAGGCATTCAGGTCCTAAAAGTAGTACCCACTTTCCTCCCCCTCTATAGCATAGTGTGAGAGCCCCTCCTCCCTTGATCTTGAAATTATGACATATGGGAGCTCCTCTCTCGCTCTTCAAAAGCCCAATTTGGATGCTCTCCAAAATTTCACTAGGTTGGTATCAGAGGTGAACGTGAAGGAGGGGCATCTAGTCTATAAAGGTCAGAAGATTACCATCCATGAAAGCATGATTAAAAATGCTCCATGAATTTTTGGAGAGTTTGCAAGCACACTTTTTTGAGAAGCAGCAAAACAGACATGATATTCTAGATGTATACCATGATGCTCAGATTAGTAAAGATGGTGGAGTCAAGATTTTGAGCTTGCCAATAGGCCTCCAAGATGTGCTGAATAAGACCATTCACTTCTTTCTTGATATGAGAGGAACCTGCAAGTTTTGGCAAGTTCAAGCAGCAGTAGAGCAATTGAAAGGATATGATGTATCTTTCTCAAGGGCGATCTCCAAGAGTGTGTTAAAAAACTTGAAGAATTGCATGGATGGCACATCCCAATTGTCATTTCAGTCCCTCGAAGTTGCAATGCAACTAATAACATATACCCTCAAAGGGATTTTTGAGCAATACTATAAGCAAAAGTCTTAGAAGTTGACTTTGCTACAAGAGAAAGCCACCAATGCAGCAAAGGTAGTGCAACTTGAGAAAAGTCTCAGGGAAGGTACAGAAGCCAAGGTAGAGGAGGCATGCAAGGGCCTTGCAGGCACAAGAGCAAGCGGAGGCCGCTACAAAATTGGTCAACTGGAAAGGCATAGAAGAGAAGAAGCAGAGAAGGGCATGAAGGAACTCCGAGATAGGCTCGAAGAAGTGAGAAATGATGGGGACATGTGTGGGGGTTAAAGGTCATTGTGCCTTTACCCCGGTTATGTACAATACTCAAACACATATATAAATGCATGAAAAAGAAGATTAGGGTGTTCTGCACCCACCAAAACTTGTGTGGCTCTTTGTTTCTCTCTCCCCCTCTTCCGTTCTTGCTTCCGTTTAGAGCACTCTCAACTGGTATCAGAGCCCGGGTGATCTAGCTAAGTGTGTGTGAATGCTTGAAGCTCAGCAGCTCTGTGGGAGGAAGGAGAAGCTCTATGGGAAGCTTTGTGGGTGACTTTACTTGCATCCGAGTGTGTAGAGACCTTAGAGGAACCTTTGGAAAAGTCACTTTGGTTTTGCGAAGTGGTTTTGAGAGCCTGTTAAGTGTTTTCAAAGAAAAAGTCGTTTTTTGAGCTTTTCCCTGTTTCGTTCGATGATAGAGACTCTGTATTAACTTGTAGAGGTAGCTATTGCTTGCTTTTGGTATCCACTTCACTTCAGGAGCTTGGAAACACCTTCATTCTTGAATCTAGGATCATTTCATTGGATTTCTGACTCAGTGTGTCAGTTTCTACCTTTTTCTGCCCGGGTGTTGGAACTCAAGTTTGGAGCAACCATTTGCAGATCTGTCAGTTCCGGTGGACTCAGAAGGTCCTAAAACTTCTATGTTGCTCATCATTCGCACTCCGGTGGAGTTTACAAATAGCTCTATTTCCAAAAACTTTTTTCAGTCCGTGTATTGGACCCAGTGATTGACCATGGTTTCCAAAACCGTTTGTCCCATTGCGTTCCGGATGCCCAAAAACCCCTACCGGTCAGTTCTTACGTGATTGGATGGAGGATTTTCAAAGTTATAGATCTCTGTGTATTTGATTTCGTTTCTCTCATGCATTTTTTCATTCTAAGGTTTTGAAACCTTAGATTTATGCCACATGGTAGTGGATAAGTCTTGACTCCCATTTCTCACTCATCGGTTGGGATTTTGGAGTTCCGACAGAAGAGAGATATGTGCAGATTTTCTTGCTGAGTCCGATTATGCAATGGCACCCATGTTTTGAGGCATCTCAAGTTCTATTTTCAGTAGCAGTCATTACCGTGGGACCATGATTTCTTGAGCATACCTTATGCAGATCACTTTGGTTGCAGTTTGAGCAATGTGCGCTCATTTGTGGTGTGCATTGGGTTGCAGTGGATGATTTATAGGCCATTTGGATGCATTGCGGTCCTTATTAGATGTGTTGATAGGCCCATATAGCCTTGTGGGATGCTATTTTTATGGACGCTTTGCACATGGATGCTATTTTATGCTGAGGGACAGCTTTGACACATTGCAAGTGATGCACTGATAGTGTTATGCTCTCTTGGATGAGATATTATTGATGCATATGCCCATGGATAGTGTTTATGCTTGAGCCATTTGGCACTTATTGGCATTTTGGATTGCCATTGCAGTTGGCATTTTCTTTTAGGCCAGATTTGCTCATATGGATGCATAGTATATGCACATGAGTTAGATGCTTTGAGACATGAGTTCTGGTGATATTTCACTCTATTGTGGCATACACATTTGGGTGCACCTGGTATTTGGTGTGATTCTCTCTTGTAGGCACTAGTGTTTGGGATTTTTGCTTCATTTGCATCATGGCATCCTCTTCCATGTCTGAAAAGGAGTTTTTTAGCATTAGAAAGTTTGATGGGACAAACTTTTCTTTGTGCAAAGAACAGATAAGGAATGTGCTTAGCAAAGTCTACTATTAGACTTCATCTTGCAGAGTCAGTTTATTTCACAGTACTAAATGAGCAGACTACGGAAGATTTGTGGAAGAAACTGTGTGCCACTTATGAGAAGAAAACTACCACTAATAAAGTTTACCTCATGAAGAGGTTGTTTGAGCTGCAGATGAAGGAAGGGGTCTCCATTGCTTCTCACTTGAATGAATTCAATATTATTTTCAGC
The DNA here is from genome assembly GCF_047967505.1 of Dipteris shenzhenensis. Lineage (NCBI taxonomy): Eukaryota > Viridiplantae > Streptophyta > Polypodiopsida > Gleicheniales > Dipteridaceae > Dipteris > Dipteris shenzhenensis. The sequence goes on along the minus strand of NC_141614.1, from coordinate 3,566,178 downwards.
CAGCTTCAAGCTCAGAAGATGAATTTTAATGTGGAGACTAAGGCAATATTTCTCTTCTGTTCATTGCCATCCTCATGGGATACCTTTCGTATAGCTGTTAGTAACTCTGCACCTAGTAGAGTACTGAATTTTGATGATGTTGTTGGTAGCTTGTTGGCTGAGGAGATTAGACAAAAGTCTATGGATGGCAACAAGCAGGATGCAGCCTTAAATGTGCAAAGGGGCAAATCACACTTCAGGGGGAAGTCCCAAGAAAGAGGGAAGTCTCGTAGCAAATCCAGGGCACAGAACATTGAGTGTTACCACTGTGGCAAGAAGGGCCATATGAAAAAGGACTACTACAAGCTGAAAAGAGGGCAAAAGGATAAGAAAGAGAATGAAAATTGGGGTGCAAATCAAAAGGAAGAGAGTCCAAGGGAGGACAAAGGAAAAGTGAAGATCGAGGAGATCAATGCAGTCACAAATGATAGTGACAATGATGTTCTCTTAATGTCTAGTTTATCTGTAGAGTTGCTTACCACTTCAAATGATGCATATTCCTAGGATTGGATTTTGGATTCTGGTGCTTCATTCCATGTTACTCCCCATAGGGAATGGTTCTCCACTTATGACAGTGGAAAGACAGGTTGTGTGCATCTTGGAAATGACTATGCATGTGACATAGTGGGAGTAGGTGACATAAAGTTTTCTTTTGCAAATGGGTCTGCATTTATTTTGAAACATGTGAGACATGTGCCTAAGTTGACCAAGAGTCTTATTTCAGTGGGTCAGCTAGATGATGCTGGTTTTCACACCACTTTTGGCTTTTAGAGTTGGAAAATTCAGAAGGGCTCTATGCTTTTGGCTAGGGGTGCCAAGTGTGGGACTCTGTATCCCTTACATGTATCAGGGGTATTTGATCATGTTGTTGCAATAACCGAGCAACCAAGAACTTCTTTGTGGCATTGCAAGTTGGGGCACATGAGCCAGAATGGAATGAAACTCTTATGCCATTTGGGTTATGTACCACATTTGACTTTCTCTCATTTTGAATTTTGTGAGCACTGTCTCTATGGAAAGCAGACTAAATCAGCCCATAAAAGAAGGCCAAAGAAAGAGTTTAAAAAGCTTGATTTGGTGCATTCAGACGTATGTGGTCCCATGCCTACATGATCATTAGGCGAATATTATGTGACATTCATTGATGATGCAACTAGGAAAGTGTGGGCTTATGCTATAGCTTGGAAGAGTGATGTGTTCCAGGTATTTCAGAAATGGCTAGCCTTAGTTGAGAATCAGTCAGGTAGAATGCTTAAATGCCTAAGGACTGACAATGGTGGAGAGTATCTCTCTCATGACTTTCAGCATTTCTGTGATACACGTGGGATTAAGAGGGAGCTCACATCCCCTCGTACTCCAGAGCAAAATCCAGTTGTAGAAAAGATGAACTGTACCATTCAAGAAAGGTTGCAATGCATGCTTTCCAATGCAAGTCTTTCTGGTGGTTTTTGGGCTGAGGCAATGAAGACTGCAGTGCATGTGATCAATAGATCACCTAGTAAGAGTTTGGATGGTGGTATTCCTAAAGAGGCATGGAGTGGCAAGAAGCCCTCTTACTCTCATTTGCATATATTTGGGTGTGAGGCATATGCACATGTGCCAAAAGAGCTTCGAAAGAAGCTAGATCCTAAGTCTAGGAAATGCATCTTTCTAGGTTATGGTGAAAGTGGAGAGATGGGCTATCGTCTCTGGGATCCAGAAGCAAAGAAGATCATACGCAGCCATGATGTAGTCTTCAATGAGAAGAAGATGCATAAGGCACCCATGAGGGATGTGGAAATGAGGAGAATCATTTTCCAGGATGTGAATCCACCTGCATATGTTGATAGATAGCAAGCTGCCCATGCACCAAATGTGCAAGAAATGGTACCACCAAGTACTCCCAAGGTATATAATCAAGGGTAGATGATGGATCATCTATCGGTGGAAATGATGAGCCAAATGTGGCCAATATGCAGGTGGGACAGCAAGCTAAAATGCCCTTGAGAAGATCATCTAGAGTGTCTAGACTGCCTGATAGGTTTGTTCCAGGGGTAGACTATATGATGCTTACTGATTGCAGGGAGCCTTCTTGCGACAGAGAGGCTATGATGCGTGAGGATCAACACAAGTGGGAGTATGCTATGCAATAAGAGATGAGTTCACTTATGAAGAATAAGACTTGGGACTTGGTTTCTTTGCCACATGGAAAGAAAGCATTGCCATGTAAATGGGTCTACAAAATGAAGGTCACAAGTGATGATGTGCCTAGGTACAAGGCCCGTTTGGTCGCTAAAGGGTTCAAGCAAGAGAAGGGTGTGGACTTTGATGAGATATTCTCTCCAGTTGTGAAGATGACCACACTTAGATGCATGCTTAGACTAGTGGTAGCAAAGGATATGGAGATTATGCAGATGGATGTCAAGACAGCTTTCTTGCATGGGGATTTGCATGAGGAAATTTACATGGTGCAGCCAGAAGGCTTTGAAGAAAAGGGCAAAGAGCATTTAGTTTGCAAGCTGAAGAAGAGTCTCTATGGTCTTAAGCAAGCACCTAGAGAATGGTATCAGAAGTTTGATGCTTTCATTCGGTCCCAGGGTTTTAGAAGGAGTGAAATTGATCGCTGCCTCTACACTAAAAGGGCTAAGGATAATAGCCTGATAATCCTGGCACTATATGTGGATGATATGCTATTGGCTAGCAAGAATACTTATGAGCTAGATGCATTAAAGGCCAAGTTGCATGAGGCCTTTGATATGAAGGATTTGGGACTTGTAGGTCATATTCTTGGTATGCACATCACGCATGATCGGAGTAGGAAACTCCTTTCGCTTTCACAAAAAGAGTATGTTACAAAAGTATTGCAACGTTTCAATATGGAGGGGGGGAAGGCAGTGAGTACTCCATTGCCTCCATATGTGAAACTGAGTCACACAGATAGTCCCAAATCAAATGAGGAAAGGGCCATGATGGCCAAGGTTCCTTATGCATCAACAGTTGGGAGTCTTATGTATGCTATGATAGCTACTAGACCAAATATTGCATTTGCAGTGGGAGTTGTTAGCCGGTATATGGCTAATCTAGGAAAGAGGCATTGGGAGGCAGTTAACTGCATCATGAGGTACCTGAAGGGTACCAAGGAGATATGCATCTGCTTTGGTAAAGAAGACATGCGTGTACTTGGGTACACAGATTCAGACTATGCAGGGCATGTGGATAGTAGGAGATCCACTTCTGGTTATGTGTTCAGCTTTGCAGGTGTTGCAGTGTCATGGATGTCTCATGCACAAAAGTGTGTTGCTTTGTCTACCACAGAGGCTAAGTATGTTGTTGCAGCCACAGAGGGTTGCAAGGAGGCTATATGGCTTGATCGGCTAGTGGGAGATTTGGGGATTCATACAGGTGTACCGACCTTGCATAGTGATTCCATGAGTGCTATTCAGCTAGCACAGAATCCGGTCTTTCATGCAAAGACCAAACACATTGAGGTCAGGTACCACTTCATCAGAGAGGTACTTGAGGACAAGCGCATAGAGCTTGTCAAGGTTCATACAGATGATAACCCTACAGATATGCTGACGAAGAGTCTACCTAGTCAGTGGTTTGAGTATTGTCATGTATTGATGGGCATTGGATAGTATGCTCACTGGTTGTTCTCCTTTAAAGGCACATTGTCCTTTAAGTGGGAGGTTGTGGGGGTTGAAGGTCATTGTGCCTTTACCCCAATTATGTACAATACTCAAACACATATATAAATGAATGAAAAAGAAGATTAGGGTGTCTTGCACCCACCAAAACTTGTGTGGCTCTTTGTTTCTCTCTCTCCCTCTTCCGTTCTTGCTTCCGTTGAGAGCACTCTCAGACATGGCAGACAAGGAGCTAGAAAAGATGTGAATGGATCTCGAAGATCTGAGCCAAAAAGGAGGGTCTTTACAAACAGCTCTGCAACATGCAGGATGCATTGAACATTGAAAAAGACCAAATGATGGAAGAGCTGAAAAGGAAGAATGCAGAAACCAGAAAGGTGATGCAGAAACTGCAAGAGAGCTTCAAGGCCAAGAACGTGGTAGAGAGCAGCCGGGGTGAAGACAATGAGGCAGCTTCCCAGGCAAGGAAGGATGCAGAGAGCAACCATGGTAGAGTAATTTGCAGCAGCCACGGTGAGGGTTGTTTTTTCGAAACACTGTTGGAAGTCCAAAGAGCAAGCTACACGACCTTGCAAGAAGATTAGGATAGATGTTTGCACGAGCTTGCCGTGGCTTTTGACAGTTATGAAAAGCAGTCCGTCGTCCTAAGAGATTTCCAAACTAGAGTGGAAGTCTTGGAAACAGCCCACGAAGATGTTTTTTAGCAATTTACATAGCTTCAACAGATGTCGAGGGATTTAGATAAAGTTGTTGCATAGAGTGAGCAAAAAGTGGAGGAGATAAAGGAGTTCGAACATCCGCAGCCTTAGGATGAGGAAGGAAGGAATCAAGATACAACTTCATCATGTACAAAGCAAGACTGTGGTATTGACGGCCACAATAGTTAAGTCGGATGCCTATCCTGCTATGCAACAGGGTCCAAAATGCATGGTCTGCCATACCCCCATCATAGATGACTACTATATTCGATGGCTTGTGTGCTACCACCCTGTGCGTTTTCTGCTTTGGAGTGTTTGTGCATACAAAATCTAGTTGTAGAGAATGCCATTTGCCATTACCCAGGTCATGGACAGATCAAATGTGCTTGCTTACTACAGCTATCTATGATGAGAAAGTAGATGTTGCACGTCAATTTGCTATTTGGGCAAAATATCTTAAAGACAAGGAGCTGAAATTGAGGAAGGCCAAGACCAAGCCTGGCTACGAGGAAAAGGAGCCTGAAGGGAGGAACTAGGCCCCTTCAAGAAAGGAGCAAGAAGGGTCGAGCCTACAACCAAGAAGCTCAAATCAAGGAAAGAGGAAGCAGCAAGGGAGGGGTTGGGCCCCTACAGGAAGGAACAAGCCCCATTCTAGAAAGGAGCAAGGAGGGCTGAGCCTGCAATTAGGGAGCTCAACAAGGAGTCCTTGAGATGTAATCTAAACTAAAGGTTGAGATTGTGATCCACACTAGCTTGATGGTAATAATGAGACGAAGGATTTCGATTTGACAAGTAATGTGACATGAAAGATTTTGATTAGATCACTAATGTGAGATTGAAATATTTCGATTAGTGAACTAATGAGAGATGAAAGATTTTGATTAGACAACTAATGTGAGATGAAATGTTTCGATTAGACAACTAACATGAGACTGAAGAATGAGAAGGTCGGGCTCAATGAACTCAAAGATTTCAATTACCAAACTAACATGAGATTGAAGATTGAGAAGGTTGGGCTCAATGAACTCTCTCCCTATTTAAGTGCAGAGTGCAGACATAACTAAGAGCCCATTACGAAATCTAGCCCCAAAACTCTATACACAATCCAAACTCTATACACCCATCCACCTATAGCAAATATATGGCATACCCAAATAACTTTGGAATGCTATTGTTCTATCTGAAAATGATGTTGGATGGTATCCTCATAAAAACAGACCCAAAGGAGGAAAATAGCTGCAAGGAGGACATGCTTCAGTGGTGGGTGTATTACTTGGAGTCAGTAGAGACGATGAATATTAATTTCCCTCGATATTGCTTTTCATGCTCCTTTAAGGTACTTGTCAAGCTCATGATGTAGGTTTCTTTTGGCAAGACATGATAGAGGCACCAAGATGTATAGAGTGCAAAGATTAGGATGAAGAGGACCCTCAGCAAAAGGAGGAGTTACTATGGGTGTATAAGTCGACAAAGTCAAGCAAGTAGTGTGTAATCCGAGTGTATGAATAGGTCTACCATTGTGCAGTAGACTGGCCTCAAGAGCTGGGAGATGCTTGCCATAGAGAGGCTGATAAGATAGTTGGGTGAAATTTCCTTGAAAAAGCAAAATGTCATTGTGTTTTGAAACAATAAAAATCTTGCAGACATTTCTTGGACTTGAGATATTCTCATGGTGCTCGTAATTCTTGATTTTGTATCAAACCTACTTCCATGTTACTACTTAAATGTTTTAAGTAGCCCAGTGGTTAAAATCTGACGATTAACGATAACCAGTCTAAAGGGCACTAACACTGTGCAACAATTAGGATAGCATGGCTATAGTGTAGGGATAGCACAGTAGTAGTGTAGGATAAGCTATCACCAGCATGGTGGTTGGTTGCACCAGGATATGCAGCGTGGTGGTTTGCTTCTATTATTACAAGATGAATGGATTTGTAGGATGTGTGGATTCATTATGAGAAACCAGCGCTATGGTTGTTGGGATATGCTAAAAGCAAGCATGGGATGAAATCTAACGATTAACGAAATGATAAATAGTCTAAAGGGAACTATTTTAGTATAGCACTATGCAATAAATTTTAGGATAGCACGGCAGTAGTGTAGGGATAGCACAGTAGTAGTGTAGGATAAGTTATCGCCAGCATGGTGGTTGGTTTGCACTAGGATATTAATGACCACCAGCGCAATGGTTTGCTTCTATTATTACAAGATGAATGGATTTGTAGGAGATGTGTATTCGTTAAACCAGTGCTGTGGTTGTTGGGATATACTAAAAAAAGCATGGGATTTACCGTTTGGGATTTACAAAAACAATTTAATAAAACAAGCACGGTGATTGTTTGGACTATACTAAAAAAGAAGCTGTCAAATATAAATTCCATTTTGTAGGACAAGTGGATATATTGTTTCCTTGCAATGAGAGTACATACATTTTCTTAGTACTATCTCAGTCGTCCTCGTCCACCATTCCAAGACACCCCAAGATGTGCTCATGCATGTCTAAATGCCGCTTATGACCTCAACATACAAAGCTCTTTCTTTAGAAACACTCCAATCTCTTTTCGCACTATACAAACACTTAGATTTGATAGTTTTTTATGAGGTTTCATTGATAGGGCAAAATACATTCATTGCTACAGACATATGAATCCAATTTGAAGACACTCTTTCCCTTCTTTCATTGTGACAAGTTGCATCTAGAACTTAATAGCTTTTATTAGATGAGAGTACACACATGTTTGTGGACTCTTATGTAGCAGTTTTTAAAATTGCGGCCTCTCTTGGATGTTTTTTTGTACCAAAAAGCTCCGACTACTACATCCCACTTCTCATAGGTTGTTCCCCAATTATCCTTAAATGTTTCCTCAACCTTGTGCTTAGGTTTTATGCAGTGCAACAGAAAGTATGGGTTACCTTCCTCATTCTTCCCAGATCAGCAAGAACTGCAAAGTTATCCCCCTCTTCCAAACAATCACCGAGTTCATCGAAACTCTCCCTAAATTGTGGTTTTCTTTTGTCTCTCCATTTTTTGTCACTCCATTTGAACGTAGAGGGAAAACTTGAGCTCACTCCCATGTCCTCACCGTTGCAATGTTCTCACAATCATCATGATCCCTTGTGATGCATGCACTGCAAAAACAAGAAAGTTTTCTCGAGTTGGGTATTTGAAAAGCCCCATCTGCTGTGCAGATTACAAACTCCTTTAATTTTTTTGCAATCATGCCGGCTTCTCCTTTGCACTTCATCCATTTTCACTTCATGAAACACTCTGCGTACTACATTATTCTTAAGGCTTTGTTTACTGTATGTTAAATGCACGCCTGTGGAGAGGTTGGTTGTAAGCTGTGTTACAACATCATGGGCATCATTGAGTTTTTCTTGAGGGCATGCTAATTGGTGTTTAAAAAGACCTTGCTCAATAACAGCACTGCATCTATCATGTTCACCCTGGCCATGGCTAGACCCAAAGAAATTTCACATCATGTCCAGATTGGCTAAGGATTCGAACCTTGAGACGAAGTAGAATCCACATGCTAATTTAAATTCAGAGGTTGCACCATCTAGCCACACCCAATGTTGTTTTATATTTTCTACATGGGGATTTTTCTTTTTCAGCCATTCCCAATGCAGTAGAAAAGCTTGCTACACAAATAGGGGGTCATGTTCCCTATCATCTGCAATGTAGAAATGGTACATGCATTGCACTAACTGGACTCCTATGAGTCAACAAGGAGATTGGCATCAGGCATGGAAGAATCAACCAAATGATTGTAAGTGATATGCACAAAAATTGTTATCTTCTTGTTGTACCAGTGAGAACTTCAAATCTCATCTTGTTCTTGAAAAGAATAATTTTTGCTAAATCTATGACAGATACAATAGTGTCATGGGGAAAATTGGCAAGGCATGTCCTGAACTGCTAGCCGTGAAATTGTGAAGCACATATTTTGGGATGGATTGAACCACGTGACCTACAAGCTCCCTTGGCTGGGTGCTCTTATATGGTAGTAGCCATCTCTTTTTATCGAATCTTAAATTTAACAAATTTAAGTACTATGAAACACAATAATTTCAACCATCGGGCTGGTCCATAACTAGTGTCTGTTCAACCACACTGATTCAGGACAATCACATGACTGGTGATTGAGCTAAACCATTGCATGATGTTCCAACCACCATGCTGGTTTAGTAAAATAACAATATATTACAAAATATAGAAAGCAAAAAAGGGGGGAATTAATGTTAAAAAATTTGGGGGGGGGGGGGGGGGGGAGGGGTTTATAGACTATGGAGTGGGGTGAAGGATCTTGAAGTAAATATGGTGGATTAAACAAACATGAGGTAAAATTGGAGGGGAAGGGGAGGCGTAAGAACAATAATTAATAATAAGAACCAAGAGGGTGGAGTAATATATGGGAAAATTTTAAAGGGGATTTAAAAAGGAAGAAGTAAAGGAAAAACTAAGGGGAAAGTAAGGGGGATAAAATAGATAGAGAAGGGAGAGGGACAAGAGAGGGGGGGGTGGAAGATGAAGTTTATTAAATAGAGAGAGAAGGGGGAGGGAAAACAAGAGCAGAAGAAGAGAATAAATAAGTAGAGAAGGGGGGAATTTTGAAGATGGGGTTTGAAGGAGAGAATAGTGAGGTAGAAAAACCAAAGAATAAGGGAGGGTTATAATGAAGAAATAGAGAAGGGGAACGTGGTGACGAAATAGTGAAGGGGAAAGGGGTGAAGAATTAAAGAAGGGGAAGTAATGTGGATATGGGACCCGGGGTTAGTAAATGAAAAAAGGGGGGGAAGGGGGGGGGTCTAAAGTCAATAGAGAAAGTGAGGGAAAAATAGAGAAGGACAAGGGGCAAGAATGTGAGAGAAGTAAATCAAAGAGGGGGCTTGGGGTAGAGTCTAAACTCAAGAACTTGAGAGTCCATTTCATGAGGTGGGTCATGGAGGCACACGGTGGTCGAGACTTGATACGCAGTGTCTCATAGTCGAGATGTAGTGATCACCACAGTCGAGGCATAGAGAGGAGAGCAGACACACGAAAGTGGATAGCCTGGTGCATAGAGGGTAATTGAGCACGAAGTGCTAGAGAACAGAGAGTAGGAGCACTTTAAGTAGGACGGAGATGGTGGTCAGACTACGAAGCGCTAGGAAACAGAGAGCAAGAGCACTTTAAGTAGGAGGGAGATGGTCAGAGTACGAAGTGCTAGGGAACAGAGAGCAGGTGTAATGGAGTGCGAAGTGACAGCGAGCAGAGTGTAGGAGAGGGTTAGAGGGAATTGAAGGCGAGCGCAATGGCAGTGGGTGGCAATTGCTACGGGAGGGCACCATTAAATAGGTAGTGATCTGCAGTCGAGTTTGGAGAGGAATGATTCGGAGAGCGGGGAAACGAGCCGCCCTATGTAGAAATTGGGGAAGAGGAATAGTCGAGGTTAGAGGAGCGAAGTGAATTAGTTGGGGGCGGGGGGGGGTGGTTTGATGGGTTTAATAGAGTTGGATAGGGAGAGTAAATAAAAAGGGAATAAAAATTGGTTTAAAAACCCTAAAAATTAAGGATTAATTTTTTTAATTAGAACTAAGCGAAAATTTAAGGAAATTTTAAAAAAATAAATAAAACAAAATCGAATTTAAGAAAAAATAAGGTAAAATTAAGAGAAAAATGTTAAGAGAAATTACAGAAAATTAGAGAAAATATTTAAAAATAAAGATTTAAGAAAATAAAGAAGATATTTTAAGGAAAATAAGGGAAACTTAGGGGGGTTTTAAGGAACAAAAAAAGTAAGGAACAATGAAAAAATAATATGGAAGGCAAGAAAAAATAAGAGAAATAAGGAGAAATATAAGGGAAGTAAGAAAAAAAGAGGGAGAGGGGGGAGAGGGGAGGGAGAAACTAGAGGAACATAGCGGAAAAAGTGTAAAAGGATAGGAAGATAAATAGGGAAAATGGAAATTAAGAGGGATTAACGAACAAAGGTTATAGGAAAAATCAAAAGTTAGAGAAAGAAAAATTAGGGAGATTTTTAAATTTTTCTTTTATGAAAAAGGAATTTAGGGAGAAATAGGGAGATAGTATTAGTAAAAGGGAAAATAAATAAGGAAGATTAAGGAAGATTAAGGGACGTAGGAGTGAATAGGGAAAGACGGGGGGGGAAGGAAATAGGGTAACGTGAATGTAAAGGGGGAAAGGAATAGGAAGTGTGTGTGTGTGTGTGTGTGTGTGTGTGTGTGTGTGTGTGTGTGTGTATGTGTGTGTGTGTGTAGAGAAGGCATTACAACACCCATTTCCATAATGAAGAGAGGACAATTTAAAGTAGGAATGAGAAATGTTTTATTGATAAACTTTAAAATAAATAGAAAATCCACTATGAATGAACTAGCATCACTAGAGGGTGAGCTTTTTTTTTTTATAAAAGGAAATGTGAGAAGTTGAGCTTTGATAAGTTATTGGCAACACATTTTTATTGAAGAGGGGAATCTGCCTACCTGCCACCATCCAACAAGAAAAATGATAAGAACCATATTTTAACTTAGTTAGGAAGGCAGGTGTCATAAACACCCCTCCCTTGCTATCAGGATCACAATAAAAATAGTTGCTCATGCTATCGACTTATAAAGCTAATTTTTGATACTGTGCTTTAAGCATAAAAAATAATTGGGGTGTGTTTGAGAAATGGTTATGAAGGCCAAAAAAATCAGTGTATTTAGGTGTGAGAAGGTAACGGAGATGGAGGAGGGGAGAAATTAAGAATTAGAGCAGTTTATACAAAATTTTGGAGAAGGGGGTTGGGGGGGGGGGGGGTTTGGGGGGAGTTAATGTGAAAATTTGTGAAAATAAATTTAATCTGAAGGGAAATTTATACAAGGAGGTAATAATGATAAAAAAGGACTAAAAGTGTAAATGTAAGGGGAGAGAGGAATTTTAAGAGGAGAAAAAAGAAGAAATAGATATAAGTAAAAAATAAAGTAATAAGGAGTATTTTTTTAAGGAAGAAGAATGAATGATTAAGAAATTCAAAGAAAATTTAAGAATGATAAAGAAAGAATTTTAAGAATTTTAAGAAAAGAAAATTAAAGAAATAATTTTAAAGAAAAAGGGGGGGGGAACTTAAAATTTGATAAACAAAGAATTTTAAGAATTTTAAGAAAAGAAAATTAAAGAAATAATTTTAAAGAAAAAGGGGGGGGGAACTTAAAGTTTAAGAAAGGGGGGATATAAAATTTAGGAAAGGGGGATATTTAAATTTAAGAAAGGGGGAATTGAAAAATGTAAAGAAAGGGGAGATTCTAGATTTAAGAAAGGAGGAATGTTAATAAATGAAGAGAGGTGGGGGGGGGGGGGGGACCTAAAAATCTAAAGGGATGCAGAGTGGCAAAGACAAGAATGCCAAGGCACCACAATCGAAATGTACAAAATTAAGAGGGAGCAGGCGTGGTGTCAGCATACATGTGGAGGCAACAGCTGGGTGCACATAGGTATTGTGCTAGGGACCCAAAGTCAAGCAAGAGCGAGCTGTCAGTTCATGGTGGAGGTGATGGGGGTAGACAAACGCATAGAGAATGAAGTAAGAGGCAGAGTCTATCGTAAGGATTTAAACCATCGTAGAGAGCGTCATCAAGATCACACAGGTAGAGGGGGGGTATCAAAGGAGGCACGAGGGCCAAGAGGCAGGAGGAACTACGGGAGTTCGAGATAAAATGGGATGGGCTAGGTGGATGGGACAATATGAGGAGAAGGGAGTAGAGTAGTAAGCCATAGGTGGTAGTACCACAACAGAGGGAGCAATATATGTGGTGCGAGGGCGACAGAATCAGAACAATGAGGGTAATGGAAATTAGTGAGATAAAGAATAGATTTAAGAGATCTATGAACTCCATGGAAAGAGGGAAGAGGGGTTCAAAAGAAGCGTATAAAAGAGAGAGAGTGAGCATTAATGCAAGGGACCTGTGAGTCCATCGAGGGCTTGAGGTAATGGCGTATTCTGCACAAGGCTCGAGGCATAGGTTGTAGCGTATGTGCAGCCGTCACACAGGTGACAGAGAGTCCACTGTCCAAACATTAAAATATGAGAGCGAGTATAATGAGGAGAGAAGTAGAGGGCTGGCGCTATAGTACTAGGGCTCAAAGGGAGGAAGAGCACACGGGTGATGGGGAATTGAAGTCTGCATGGGCAGGGTGGATAGCCAAGGTGCCGCAGTTGAGGCGAATTAAGGGGAATGAAAGCTATCACAGCCCATGTATAGATAGGCAGTGGGTGGCAATTGCTATGGGAGTGATTTGCAGTTGGGGTTGAGAGGAATGGTTCGGGGAGCGGGGAAACGAGCCAACTCGTGTAGAATATGGGGAAGAGAAATAGTCGGGGTAGAGGAGTGAGGTGAATTAGTTAGGGGGGGTTGGGTTGGTTTGATGGGTTTGGTAGAGTTGGGTAGGGAGAGTAAATAAAAAGGGAATAAAAAGGAGAAAAAGTGAAATTTTGGTTTTAAAAGCCCCCAAAAAAATTAATGAATAATTTATTAAATAGAAATAAGAGAAAATTTAAGGAAATTTTGAAAGAATAAATAATACAAAATCTAATTTAAGAAAAAATAAGGCAAAATTAAGAGAAAAAATGTTAAGAGAAAATAGAAAAAATTAGAGAAAATATTTAAAAATAAAGATTTAAGAAAATAAAGAAGATATTAAGGAAAATAAGGGAAACTTAGGGGGGTTTCAAGGAACAAATAAGAAAGTAAGGAACAATGAAAAAATAATAAGGAAGGTAAGAAAAAATAAGAGAAATAAGGAGAAATATAAGGGAAGTAAGGAAAAAAGAGGGGGAGGGAGGGGGTGGGGGGAGAAACTAGAGGAACATAGAGGAAAAAATGTAAAAGGATAGGAAGATAAATAGGGAAAATATTGGAAATTAAAAGGGATTAACGAACAAAGGTTATAGGAAGAATCAAAAGTTAGAGAAAGAAAAATTAGGGAAATTTTTAATAATTTACTTTTATAAAAAAGGAATTTAGGGAGAAATTGGGAGAAAGAATTAGTAAAAGGGAAAATAAATAAGGAAGGTTAGGGAAAATTAAGGGAGGTAGGAGTGAATAGGGAAAGATGGGGGGGGAAAGGAAATAGGGTAAAGTGAATGTAAAGGGGGAAAGGAATAGGAAGTGTGTGTGTGTGTGTGTGTGTGTGTGTGTGTGTGTGTGTGTGTGTGTGTGTGTGTGTGTGTGTGTGTGTGTGTGTGTGTGTGTGTAGATTTACTAATCCCATCATAATTGAATTATAGAGCTAATTCAATCATTTGGATACCTTCAACAAAATACTAATAAATATTTCTAAGGATATGAGTAATAGATTATTGAGAATTTGAATAGAAGTATATTATTCAACCATATAGGCTACACATTAAGGGCACTTAAACTGACCAAACAATTGAACAAGTCAACATGTGTAGAGTATGAAAATAATTGTCCATCATAAGCAAAGGGTAGACAAGAAGTCAAGAAGTCCAAGTGTCGAATCCTTCCGGGAGTCCAAGAATCGAGGTCGGGGTTAACTTTCCTACCCCCATCCAAGAGAAACAAAGTGTTAGAGTATATGAATTTGCATATGCTATAAATAGTGTGGACTCTTGAAGATGTATTTGCATTCATCATATATGTATAATAGTGGGAGTTGATGCAAAGTATATGAATTTGCACATGCTATAGATAGTGTGGACCCTTGAAGAAAAAAGTAATAAATGAAAAGCTCTTGTGAAATTGGATCAATAACCACCACCACTATCATACTTCTCACAACTATTGTTTACATGTGAGCTTCATTTACCAAGTATCCATTCTCCACAACTATGAATGGTTTGGACCCTCAGTTGACCTTGGCAAGAAGACAATCATAACAAGCATCAAGTAATCACATACAAGTCCCTTTGAATAAATCACTACAATTGTTACTATGGCCTAATTAATTCTAGAATTTGAAACTTGTTGATAGTCATAATAACCAGATTCCCATTTAGTACATGCGATGAAATTAAATTTTTCCACCCCTACCAAGTGATTACACTCTAGTTTTTAAATATGTTTGGACGTTGTTATGTTGTATATTTAACAACAAACAAAATAAGAACAAGTATACAATTTAAAAAGAGTTGCACCCAAAACATGCATGCTTAGAGCCCAAACAAGCTACAAATGCTAACAAATCAATTTATGAGGAGGGAAGGCTAAAGAAATAAGAGGGCATAGGTGAACAGAGCACTACACTTTTCTCTTTTTATTGTTCATGACTTCAAAAGGCAAATAGACTTGAAGTTGGGTATCCTCCCTGATCATTTGATGATGATGACTAAATACCTGCTAAAGTTCACCTTTCACCTCAATGAAATGGATCATGGCATCCATTGCTCGCAATATTACCCTCAATGAAAAGTGTTCTCCAGTTGTTTCCATATAGCTTTAAACATCAGCCCCAAGTAAAACTTGGTTGAACATAAGTCTTGTAGGACCCAATAAGCTTCTTCTTCTCTTGCATGCTGATATCAATGACAGACATGAGAGGTTAGAACACTAAGGTGAATGTAAGGAGCATGAAAGAGTTCATATGCATTAATGAAAATGCAATTATCAAAAAGGGCGGTTGCAAACATTTCTATCAAGCTCAATAGGACAAGTACAAAATTTGGCTGGGGTTCTTCATTTTCTATTTCACTAATGTCGCATGTTTACTTGGTAGAGTACCAATAACCATGCTGACAGTGCTGTAGAAAATGTAGGCCAAGGTGGTGGCCATACAAATGACTCTGGTTCTGCAAAAGTGGCATCTCCTAGGCAGCATGAACTAATTAAGGGTTCGTGTATAATGGACAATATCTATGCAGCCACTTTTCCTGGCTAGGTCCAGTCTAATGCTAAACATGCTGGTGGTGGGATCCTTTATTCTCAGATCTATGAGGCAGGGCTGCCCACTGGCCCCTCTTCTTTTTGCGGCAATTGTGAAGGCAGTTGCAGAGGATCAAGTCAAGGGTTTACCGGTCGATGAGAGTTTCCAAATGGTGATCCGATGTTTTGCAGATGAGTCACTGCTGTTTTCGGACCCAATTAGCCTAATCTTGGTTCACTTTCAGTATGAACCCTCTCTCTGGAGTCATCCTCAAATGGGTCCACCAGGAAGGCAGGAGTTGTCCCTGGCCATCAAGATACATTCTCTACCCCTCTTCTCCAGAAGGGCATGGAAGAAATATTTTGACGGAGCTCGCACCTCTCATAATACAATTTCCTGAACAGCAACCTGCCTGCCTGAGCTTTCCTGCTCTCTTTTTCGGAGAGCATAGTACCTCTGAATCTTGTTGGGCTAATTGTCTAGTTTGTCTGGCCAGAAGGAAAGCATCCCATTCAGCCTAGAGAGTCTTTGCTCCCTTTTTCTCTCTGCAGCATTCCTTTTACCCACCCTGCTTATTACCCTCTGCATTACTACCACAAACCTCTCCCAGGACAGAGAACCCTAATATGGCAGCCTTGGTACTGTGCACAAAGTTGGGCTCTTTCAAAACAGAGCTATTTGCTATGAGTTTTTCTCTTGGGAAAGGGAGGCTTGTCCTCCCACCAACTAGTGGCCTCCCCTGACCACCGCCGAAGTCAAAGGATTCTGTCATTTTGTGCATCAAGCAATTACCAGATCAAGAGGAGACAATCATCATTCAACAACTAACCACCATCAATTGAAAAGTATTATGGCAGTCAACACAAAGTGCCTGCAATTTTGAAAGCAAGAACATTTTGAAAAGCATTTACTAACACCAATACCAAGTGAATCCATCAAATTTTCCATATTCTTCAATTATCAAAACTGTCAGTACATGTTTCTTCTAGCATAAAAGCAACCACTCAAGACAATTTTCCTTGCAAAGGATAAGACTCAATTACTGTGAGCACCTATATAGAGATGTAGAAACACTGAAGAATTTAGGTAAGCCTCCTATTGGAAGCACCACCATCAGTCAAGGTAAGCCTCTGAAAAGCAGCAGCTACAACAAATAAATGGGATAGCCCCCAAATGTGAGTACCATGATTACTAATAATTGGATAAGCCTTCAACAAGAAGTATGATCAATTCATATAAGCCTCTTGCAAAGAGCATTGATAGATGAGATTACAGTACAGAGGCCACGTATTTTAAAATGCCAAGATATAATATGAAAGAAGAAAAAATTCCAAGTTTCAATGAAGAATTGGAATTTGACAATATATATATCGGAAGGATATTCTAATAGAAACCAACACGCTTTACTCAAGTTCATGGGATCCAGTAAAATCATTTCAGAAGCTGCCTCCAACAGTATATACCTGCTGCCAATATATATGTACCCAAATGAATATGCAATGATGAATCCAGGAATATATATATATATTAGAGAGAGAGAGAGAGAGAGAGATCATTGAGGCTTCATCATCAATAAAGTAGTAAAGAAAAAGGTTGCTGGGATCTCCACAAGACCACATTCCCTCAATAAATCTCTCTTTTTCGATAGCAGTACTCATTGCAACTTAAGAGAAGAAAGTGTCGTACTTCATGCAGATACTTTCAATGCATACACAAGCATATCGTATGTTCATATTTCTTTGATTTTTTCTCCTTATCAGATTGGTTGTCATAAAACGGAACAGTTTTAGTCCAAAAAAATCCATGACTTTTTTGCAAAGCACCTCTACTTACACAATGTAATTTTTAAGGTGGGCTATTAGAGCATGTGGTAGATTGCACTTCATAGTGCAATCCCAAGAGGACTGTGGACTAGAGTAACCCTTATTGTAGTGTACAATTAGCTCCTCTTGTGTGCAAAGTCCTCTCATCTCTTTCCCCCCTTCATCCCAACAGCTACAAGACGAAAAAACGTTGTGGTTAGAGTCCTCTTCTCTCTCTCTCTCCCCCCTTCATCCCAACACCAACAAGGCTACAAACATCAAGTCCATCATCTACAGCAGGGCTTGGCTATCCCCACAAACTTCAACTGCGCGTAGCATTGAGCACTCTCACACATGCATCCATATCCACATATAAATGCCTCCAGACACCAACACAAACGTATTGGAAAGTGTATCTAGTTAATGAAAGCTAGCATTTACGAAGTATGCTACTAAATATCTCATTCAAAAGCATAAGATTATCATCCTATTTCTCACAAACAAGGAGCTATCAGCAAAGATGCATCAGCAAAGGTAGCTGAAATACTATATACCTCTTTTCAGTACAAGGCACAGCAATTAAGCCAAAACCAAAATAGTAATAATGATAATTGAAGGCCTGATGTTGTTGATCAAAAGCACAAAAAAAGGCACAGAGCAACTGAGCCACAACCCCAATAATAGTAATAATAAACGAAGAATTGATGCTGCTGATCAAAAGCATGAACCATGCATTAATCTGGCTTGCTATTGCACACCGGTACTGCAAAATTTCTGTTACTGCAAAATTTCTCTAGCAGTAAATCTGAAACAGAACCCACATCTAAGTGGGAGAAGGAGAACAATGGATACCCACAGCTTGAAAGTGGAAACAAAATTGGTACTGTCAATTCAAATTGGTTCACATCTCAATGTTAGAGCTAGTTCACATCTCTGGACAAACAAACTTTCAATATGAATACAGGAAATGCTGATGCTATAAAAAGAAAATCGTAACACTGCTCTATTGACATTAGGGCAACTTTGTTTGCAGCTAAGGAAGAAAAAATGATATCCTGCCAGTTCACTCATTTCTGTGACACTCTAACACAGCCCCACATCAATAGTGCAGCACGGAGTAGAATAACCTAGCCTTAACAACCTACAGAGAGGATGAGCCAGCATTGATTTTTGACTGTAAAACCCACGTTTGATTGAATTCCATTTCCAAAAGGCACAAGAGAGAAAACTTAGATGAGCCATTAACATCAGCAACAGCCAATCTTGTGTATTTTTATTCCAGCGTCAAATTAAGGTTCAGCCCATGTGGCCAGACACCATTATTCCAGGAAATGAAACACCGAGTCAACCACCATCATGTTTCCTATGTCTTTTTGGCTGGATGTTTTGCCTGACTAGGAGATGTTGCACTGCTCCCTGCAGATTTTGACTCCTTTAAAAGCTCCTTAAGCTTGTTCTCAGCTTCTTTCATGTCAGCAGACTCTGCATCTATTGTCATTAATGAGTTGACTACATGCTTTTGACACTCTATGGCCTTGTCATGCCTGCAGCATATCAGAAGATTGGATACAGTAAGAAAAGAGGTAAAAGGTTTCAAAAGCCCAAGCTTACCATTGACATCTTGAAAAGGGACTAACGTGCAGGAGGGAAAGGTAGGCTGTTATCAAAACGATTACTATCCTAAATTAAGTTTAAAACAAATAGACCTGCATTTAACTATCAAAAGAATTTGCTTGAAGCGCTTATATTCAGTAAGACATTATGCATTATGACACCTCAAGCCTTACCAAATTCCATTGCAATAGGTAATGCTAAAAATCTATTTAAGAGAGAGCCTTGCATAAAACTTGATCCATATGGAAGCAGTTAAAGTTTGAGGACAGACCCCACGCTATGCATGTCATCTGCCAACACTCAATATTTAATATTCAGGAACAATTATTAGTACTTTGAATTCATATATGAGAGAGAGAGAGAGAGTGTGGGTGTGTGTGTCACAAGGGCATAAGTTTTAGAGCTTGCATGTGGGTAGGACCTTGGGAAATTAGATAGGCAAGGCCATGGGTTGTAGGTGTGCAAGGGCCCCCTAGAATTAGTGCCTTGGGGGTGAATTTGTTTTTGGTCCAAAAAGGAGGCAAAGGGCCCTTAGGATTTCATGTTGGGCCATTGGTATGGTCCCAAGAGTGTCCCATAGAGGGGGCATGGGGCAATTGAGATGGGAAATTGCCATGTGGCAATCTTCCCAAAGTAGCATGAAGCTCACAGGAAGCACCTGGGATGATCTCAACGACGAGGGGAGAGGAAAGAAGGATGGCCACTTCTGGTCGCAGGCTGGTCCACGGAAGACGGAGAGTAAAACTCTGTGTGTACGGCTTTTTGACAGTTTACAGCTGTACAAACGGCTGCTATGGTATGGACTGTTACATAGGCTGAACAAACGGACGGTATGGCTTGGTTGAGAGACTGCACATGCATGATGTACGGTTGATTGCGCCTCAGTCTGGACGACTGATCAAGTTGCATGTGCAAAGGGAGCTCGATGTGCAACACACGTGTGAAGGAGTTGTTGTATGGCCTGTTGTACGGCTTGACAGTCGCTTTGTTACTAGTCACTAGTGCACGGACACGTGGAGCTTCTACTATACGGACTACACCTGGCTGTACGGGCAGGGTATGCTGGTTGTACGGGCAGCGACTGCTAGCTGTTATACGGGATGTACGGGCTGGTGAGGCCATTCAGTAAGCCAATGTATGGGCTGCATATAATGCACCATTGAGAATGAGTTGCACAAGCTCGAGTATGAGCTTAGTTGGATGCCTCCAAGTTGACCAGGACAAGCTAGTTGCTTCCACTTGATTCTGCCCTTTCGAACAACAAAATACGATAGGATATATTCTAATCTTACAAAGGGGTGTGTGTGTGTGTGTGTGTGTGTGTGTGTGTGCGCTTTCACTAAAAGTGTGTGTGTGTGTGTGTATGTGTGTACATATATAATTCAGGCTTCAAACTAGATCAAAATTTCCTAGTTGTTAGTTTCACATTCAAAGAGAGAGCTGCAAGAAACTTTACTAAAGATTTGGGTAAAACAAACAAATAAGAACATTTGAGTTCCTCCCATATCTGTATTCCCACTATCAAAGAAAAAGCATGGCAAACCAACTTTCCCACAAGATGGCTAATACATCATGATCCAAAGGGCAAAGGAAGATTGTGATGAGGTTGTTGTCTCCCTTCTATGGATATAACGTTGTTATGAATGATGACTAAAGATTGACAATGAGGGGATAGGGGGCCCAAAGTGGCCACCTTTTATGTGTAGAAATTTCTAAACTTTCAATAATATCTTGGAAGTAATTAAATTTTAAGTAAAGTAATGTTATTTCGGCTATGCACAAGATGTTTAAACACTTGGACACAATTCGAAATTTTTCTTAAGAATACACGAGGGAGTTTCAGCATACTAGTACAAGCATAACATGAAGCCCATGCTAGGTAGAAAGTACTCGTGCTCATACATGCCCTATGGCTAGGAGCAGGAGAATGTGAGTGTCACTGAACCACCTTTAAGCCCCCAAATGAGGAGGACAAGGGGTAAGGGCATTGTAGGGGTTAGGCGTACTTGCATAGGAAAGGTTGGCACTGTCTGGAGAAGATTATTCCGAGGACTGGTAACATCTGCAACAGGTTTTCCTATACTCACGATGACACGTGGCAACTTCTTGAGAGAGCGGGCCATCCGTACATTCACGGTGTAAAGTCTAGAAAAGAACCGCCATCCTGCGTGGTACTCTGCGTGGCTATGGAGCAGGGAAAACTAGAGTAGAAGAAGCACAACCAAAACAGAAAACAAGCGCAGAAATTTGTGCTAGGTTTGGGCAGATCCAGGTTAAGAATTAGGGCAGATCTGGGATCTGTTGGATCTGATCGAGACTTTCCACAAACCCAGTCAACTGACTGGGGTGTCATCTCAGCCTACAAAAGGGCTGACATTTTGGCCATTCACTAATACAAACTGAAGGCCCCGTAATAGTGTGGCAGACTGTCACATGCACCCTTGCACTAGGGTGCATTGTGACACACCGAACTCAACATCAAGTGCATTCTACATGCGTAGACCCCTACAATAGGCTTTTTGTTGTATGTCCTGGCCCCTTTGTAAGCCCCAGTCCGGGGATGAGTCATGCATAACCTACTTACGTCAATCTCTGAGCCTAAGGGTCAGCCAACGTCCTCTGGTACCCACTGGAGAACTAGCTAGGCTAGTTAGAAGTCAGCCTAGCTTAGTTAGGGACAGTTAGGGTTAGTGTAGGTTAAACGGCCAGCCTTACGGCTGCCATTTGAGGGCCTTCCAGCAGACCAAATGAATGGCCAACTGGGTCACCTAGGGCCCACCACTAGGGCTGACCAGGTCAGGTCATTTGACTCGACCAAACAAGTCAATTGACCAGACCAGCAGGTCGGTCAACCAAGGCTGCAGGTCGGGTAGCCAGTCGACCACCTAGCCTGTATAAGGGGCTCTCCACCCCAGCTCCAGCCTGTTTGCACGCCAGTTCAGGTTCAGATCCAACTCCAAATCCCCTCCAACACATCGTGATTTGTGGAAGCACCTCTACGCAGCAAAGCAGCAAGGTTTGGACAGCAGCAAGGTTGAGGTTTGGCATGCAGTAGCTCTCAAACATAATGATAATGTACCTCAATGTGCTTCATGCCCGCATGAAACACGAGATTACGCACAACGACCAAAGCACTCTAGCTGTCAATGTAGATGATAGTAGAAGAGTTCTGGCTGACATAAAGATCTGAAAGTAACTTGCGTAGCTGACCACATTCTATGGTAGCTATACAAGTTGCCCAGTAGAACTCAGCTTCACAACCAAAAGTAGCAATTGTAGGGTGCTTCTTGGTAAACCAAGAGACGAATGAAGAGCCAAGCATGAAACAGCTACAACTAGTCTGCGACACACGGGTGTCATAACAACCTGCCATCAATTAATGCAAAACCAGTGAAGACTGATCACCATAGAGGAGTCCCAAATGGTGTGTCACCTTCAAGTAACAGAAGACCCACTTCACTACCTACTAAAGCTGTGTGTTGGGCTTGTGGATGTACTTGCTTAACTAGGAAACTGCATACTGCAGATCATGTTACCAAGCTGTAAATATTCCAAGTAAAGTAAAAGTTGACCTCTTATTTGATCATAATTAAAGAGTTCTCTATTTATGTTTAATTATAGTCAAAGAGTTCTTTTAAGTGGTCAAAGCATTGACTTTGGTCAAAGATACTTGACTTCATCAAGAAGGCCCGACTTCGATTAGGGAGACTTGGTTTATGCCAAGAGGGTTGACTTTAGTCAACCTTGGTTGGAGAGATTTGGTCATAAATTATAATTAGGGCACCTTGACCCTTGGTCAAAGTCCCTTAATTATGGTCAAAGAGGGTCCAATCTGCTTGACCAAATTCATGCAATTTACCAATCTACAAGCAGTAGTGAGCTTTTTTTTTTTAAGACAGACTTCAGTGTTTTATGCAAGCATATCCAGAGTATCTAATCAGGCCCCAAACGTTAACCAATCTGCTTAACCACATTCAGGCAGTTTACCAATCTGCAAGCAGTAGTGAGCTTCTTTTTTTTTTAAGACAGACTTCAGAGGTTTACTGCCCAATTACTCAGACCCAAAAATGACAGGTCTAAGAAGAGGAATGCCAATTAAAGGTTTGAGGTTTAAGCCTTGAGCAGAGAGCGAATCTTGGCACAAGGGGGAAATCTGTCAAAGCAAACTCTGAATGCAACATATCTCTTGATGAGGGACTTCTCAATTTGGACAGAAGAAATTGTGTGCATTAGTGTCATACTTGTGTGAGGGATGATAGCCATGGGCCAATTTGCAGTGATGGCCTCACGGAATCACGCTAATTCATCCGATGAAGGCAATGCAGGCAACTGACAGTGTCAGGCAGGAAGAGGGCAGGCAGCCAGATAAAGAAAGGAGTTGCTAGCGCAGTTAGCACAAGCATGAAGAGATCCTCCATTTTGCAGATTCAAACATGCTCTTGATGAGGAAGGGCCAACAAAAGCTTCTTCTGGAGCAACCCAAAAAGAGATTGGCAGAAAGGATCTCTGAGCACAACTTCTTCCTCTTCCTCAGATGATGCATCCAGGAAGAGTTAGAAGTCTCGCCATGAGGGCAAGATAAACAGGAAAAGAGATGAAGAGAGGTCTCATTCCAGGAAGAGGAGGACCAAGTATCATCATATATCAAGTGCTTCCTCCTCTTCAATTCTACCTCTTCATCTTCATCTACCTCATCTAGGTCACTTGTGCCCAAGACTAAAAAGAAAAGCGTGACTGAGCACAAGCGAGCTGCAGCAAAGACCTCTAAGCCTAAAGAGTTCAAAGGTGGTGGTAAATCAGGTAAATTTGTCCCCTTCAATGGCCAGTATAGTCATGCTGAGAAGGCTATGCAGTTTATTAGGAAGTTTGATGCTGCATTTGGTACAGAAAACTTTTCTGAGTCCTCCAAGTTGCGCATGGTTAGTTTGCATTTGACAAGGACAGCTAGTGTATATATTTAGATGAATCCAAATACATGCCCAAACTCATTCTCTAAAAACACAACATAGTGCAGTTTCAATCTCATGATAGTCCCATCACGAATCGAAACTCTCTCATATTCTTTTTTCAACGCTGGATGAGCAGACTGTTGCTGAGATCTCTCTCTCTCTCTCTCTCTCTCTCTCTCTCACACAAGCACACTAGGGCCCAGGACAATTGTCAGGCTGGACCCCCCAAAGGTCTTTATTCATATAATGAAAAGTGAGGACAGATTACAAAATCAGCTCACAGGCTGCTTGCTTCCAAACATACATGAGAAATCATCTTTACAAAGAGCTCTCAGCTCATTTCTTTTGGCAACATGCCAAGTGTCAAAATTCTAACTAGCACCTAGCTAGATTCTAGTTACATGCCTCAAGGGGCAAAACTCTAGGGTCTTCGTAGCCCTCGATCACATAGACACCTCCTGGCTACCCACTAGGCTCCATAGCGTTTGGGCAATCAACCCCTCTAGAAACGGCAACCATTAATTAAAGCGCACATGAACATGGCACCCATTAATCGTTACAGCAGCCAAATAAAACGCCAGCTGGTTCACTTGAAGCCAGCCACTAGCACTGACCAGGTCGGGTCATTTGACCCAAACAAACAGGTCGGCCAACCAGGGCTGCAGGTCTGCAGCGAGTTGGTCACCTAGGCCTATATAAAGGACTCTCCAGCCCTTTGTTCCTTATTCAGTACCAGCCTACCTCCACCCTCAGCTCCAGACTGTTTGCCACGCCAATTGAAGTCCAAATCCAGCCCGGAGTCCCCTCCAACAGATCGTGATCTGTGGCAGCACCTCCACACAGCAAAGCAGCAGGGTTTGGACAGCAGCAAGGTTGAGGTTTGGTAGTCTGATTCAGCAGAACTATTTCAGTTTACAGTTCAGCACTTCGTCTCTCAGTTCATCTCTCAATTATCAGCCCTTCTCTCATCTCTCTCAGTCCATTCACATCTCAGTTCATATGCCTAGATGAATCCAGGAACATTCCCAAACTCATCCTCTAAAAACACAACATAGTGCAGTTTCAATCTCATGATAGTCACTCACAAGGTTGAAAACCATAAACTCCATCATGCATAGTAGGGACTAGCTACTATGACATCCCCACTGACGTCATCAACGCCCAACAGTGGGTGTAGACCTCAGTATAAAAATATGCTCTCATACATACAAATCCACACACCCACACATACTTGAGCATCCATTTATACAAAGTCTTCGTACTGAGTTTCTGTCGGCACTCAAGAGGTGAAGGGCAGACTCAGCCATGACAAAGGCTACCACTAAAGGAGAAGGCTAATCAAAAGGTAGTCCAAAATCTCTTCACTCAAGCTACAACTGCTTGTGAAGTCTAAACGTTTTCATTTTAGTCTCTCCCCAACGAGCATCTAAATCTAAATCTAGCTGATAGGGCAACGCACCATTTAAGATAGAAAGAATTATGACAATACCAGCAGGCCGCAACTTGGATGAAAACTTCACAATGTGAAATTTGCATGTCCGCTAATACGGCAGAAGCATATACCTAGATAAATCCAGGAACATTCCCAAACTCAATCCTCTAAAAACATAACATAGTGCAGTTTCAATCTCATGATAGTCACTCACAAGGTTGAAAACCATAAACTCCATCATGCATAGCAGGGACTAGCTACTATGACATCCCCACTAACGTCATCAGCGCCCAACAATAGGTGTAGACCATAGTATAAAAATATGCTCTCACACATACAAATCCACACACCCACACATACTTGAGCATCCATTTATACAAAGTCTTCGTACTGAGTTTCTGTCGGCACTCCGGAGGTGAAGGGCAGACTCAGCCATGACAAAGGCTACCACTAAAGGAGAAGGCTAATCAAAAGGTAGTCCAAAATCTCTTCACTCAAGCTACAACTGCTTGTGAAGTCTAAACGTTTTCATTTTAGTCTCTCCCCAACGAGCATCTAAATCTAAATCTAGCTGATAGGGCAACGCACCATTTAAGATAGAAAGAATTATGACAATACCAGCAGGCCGCAACTTGGACGAAAACTTCACAATGTGAAATTTGCATGTCCGCTAATACGGCAGAAGCATAAACCTAGATGAATCCAGGAACATTCCCAAACTCATCCTCTAAAAACACAACATAGTGCAGTTTCAATCTCATGATAGTCACTCACAAGGTTGAAAACCATAAACTCCATCATGCATAGCAGGGACTAGCTACTATGACATCCCCACTGACGTCATCAGCGCCCAACAGTGGGTGTAGACCATAGTATAAAAATATGCTCTCACACATACAAATCCACACACCCACACATACTTGAGGATCCATGTATACAAAGTCTTCGTACTGAGTTTCCGTCGGCACTCCAGAGGTGAAGGGTAGACTCAGCCATGACTCAGTTCATCTCTCTTCTTCACGCAGTAACCCAGCATGCCCGTGGACAGCACTAGCCTCGCAGAGTGGCCTACATCAATGGTGTAGCCAGCATTGATGCCTTAGTCATTAATTGGCGCTGCTTCTCATCACAGTGACTGTTCAAAAGTTGCATTCTTTGCTCTCTCCAAGAATGCCATTCAATTGTATTTCAATTCTCCAACAAATTCTCCCCTATATTGAGGGAGGAGGCCCTCGGTGTACAGGGACCGAATCGGTTGTCGACTCACTTTTTTCTTTACGCTTATCCCACTCTCCCCTCTTCATGATGAATGAGTGAATACAACTCACTTAATGTTTAAAGAGGTCATGCTGTGATTACACAATCATTAATCGTTGCATGTTACATAGAGTTTTTTGGATCTAGTGACAAGGCCTTCCTTGCCAAAGGGAAAGGCGGAAAGGGCAAGCCAAGAGAAGGCAAGGTCAAAGAAGACGACTCGAAAGGCAGCAAATTGGATGACAGTGGGGAGACAACAAGAAGAAGAGTAACTATGAGACAGGAAATGTTTCTATTGTGAGAAGCTAGGTCACATCACCAAAGATTGCCAAAAGAAGAAGGCAAATCAAAAGCGAAAGAAAGGTGACAAGCCCAAGGACGAGTCAATTTCAGTCAACACGGTGAAAGAGGTCTTTCTAGTCAACGAAAACTGCTCAGCTAATACAGTGGATGAGGATAGGGATGGCCAATGTCACAAGGACGGGATTTTTGTTGTGCAAATAAACCCGTGGACACTGAAAGCCCCTAAGGTTAGATGTATAGAGTAGGGTCTAATCCCTAGGTGCACCCACTAGGCCCAAATGCTAGGGGCAAAGTAAGGTTTAGAGGGGTCATAAAGTTGGGCCCAAGGGAAACCAAAGTGAGTCCTTGTACAGGTGCATGTGCTTACATGTGGTGACCTTTCTCTCTCTAGATTGGATATCATCTCTCTAGCCTTGGACTTTGGAGAGTTACGTGATCACGTAAGGAATGCTCTCTCTCTCTCTCTCTCTCTCTCTCTCTCTCTCTCTCTCTCTGTGTGAAGATTGGCATGCAAATCGAGGCGTCTTGCACGCGTTTTGAGCCTGCACACATCCCGAGGCATTGATTGCACACTGTGCGAACAATTGATTGCACATTGTACGGACCATTTATTGTCGCTGTACATGTTAATTGCAAGCTGTATGGACCATTTATTGCCACTATATGGCTGCACAAATCCCGAAGTGATTTCCTTGCTGTACATGGTATTGCAAGCAAACCAAGGCACGTTCATTCAAGGCATTTACTGCTGTACGGACTGCTTTCTCACAGCCCAAAGCTGTTGGGCTGTTGTACGGCCCATTTATATGCTCCCTCACGCTCATTATTGGCTATTGAGTCACACTCCCTTGCATGTGGTCATTTTCCACTCTCTCTCCTGCCTGTGATCCTCCTGCACTCTCTCTGATTCCACATCATTCTCTCTCCGATTGGCTGGTACGGGTGGTCTTGCTGTGTGTTTATGTTGAGTCAAATATAGGTTCTCAGCCTTGAGTTGTCCCTCTAAATTGAATGTATTTGGAGTCGATAAGAGGTACTCTGCCCTGGGTTGTTCCCCAAAACTGATTGTATGGTTTTTTACTTTGGTTTGATGGTACTGACCATCCAATTCAGAGTAAGGGGGGATGACGAGTGATGGTTTGCCCTTGCCGGTCGCAAGCTGACTGAGAAGTCACTATCACACGGGAGGTCTTGGATAGTTGGACTTGCTCTTTGCAGTATTGCGGTGGAGGGGGATCGGTCTACTCTTTGTGTGTTGGGTCTCACACTCTTTGCTCTGAAGGGGGGTGTTGGAGATATCATAGCCAAAGAGTGTGTTGGTGTGACGTACTAGGTGATCTAGTACTAGTTTTTGTGTGTGTCTTGTTTGAGTGCCACGTGTCATCATGGGACTTATCCCATATGCACTAGGTGCTAGTGTGTGAGTGAGTAGCCTATATAAGGCTTGTACTTCACTAATCTTGTCATCTTTGATGAACGAATGAAAGCCATTATGTCTTCATTTGAGTATCAAGCCATTATGTCTTCATTTGAGTATCACTTCTTCACCCCCTAGCCTCTCTCTCTCTCTCTCTCTCTCTCTCTCTCTCTCTCTCTCACCATGTTTCTAACACATCCAAGCAAAAAAATCTACTTAGACCATCTAGCTAACAGGGCAATACACCACTTAAGATAGAAAGAATTTATCGCAATATCAACAGGCCGCAACATGAACGAAAACTTCACAAGGTGAAATTTGCATATCCTCCAATACGGCAAGAAGTATTATAGATGAATCCACAAACATGCCCAAACTCATCCTCTAAAAACACAACACACACTGCAGTTTCAATCTCATGACAGCCACTCATAACGTTGAAACATAAACTCCATCATACATAGCACGGACTAGCTATGCTCTCACACATACAAATCCACACAGCCACACATACTTGAGCATCCATTTACAGAAAGGTCTTCGTATTGAGTTTCTGTCAACACTCCAGAGGTGAAGGGCAGACTCGACCGTGACAAAGAAGGCTGATCAAAAAGTAGTCCGCATTCTTTCCATTCAAGCTACAACTGTTTGTGAATTGAAAAGCACAAAAAGCAGATATGAAGCGCCCAATTTCGGAAAGAAAGCACGTAGCAAAGGGGGAAGCAGCTTAAAAGAGAGCCCGCAGGGCTTGAAGCAAGGAAATTGCCTTTTTGAGAAGAAAGCTATTGCTTTCTAGAGAAAAGCGCCTATGTTTGGCAAGAAAAGCAGGCCCAGCTTTTAGAAAGCACGTGCTTTCTAGCTGGCTGGCCTAGTCTATAAAATAAGGGCCTCTAGGCTCCCAGTTGTATGAAGAATCCAAGTTTTATCAGCTTCATGCTCCTATGTGAGCCAGTTGTACAAAGATTTCTATTGCAATAAAGACCTTTCGGGGGGGGCGGGGGGGGGGGGGGGGGGGGGTGACACATCCCATGCACTCCTGAAACCCCTGATCTGCAAAATAACCACACACAACATCAGAACTGAGCAGGCGGCTCACCACCCAACCGTGACATCTACGGGGTGTGATCCCGAATCAGAAGATGTCCCCTCCGAGCCACGAGCTGAGCTACTGGCACGAACTCCCAATCAGATCCTAACCAGCCTGGTGTCCCATACCACCACGTGGCGCTGTGAAGCCCTGGATCTGCCACTGGGCCTTGGGCTACGCTAAGATGCAGGCGCGCGTCCGCGACACAATCCAGGATCAGACCTAGCACCTGGGAACGAGACTTGCTCCCAACTGCACACTGAGAACTGAACCCCTTGGGCCTCTTTTATAGACTCGGGCCCCGGCGCCAAAAATAGCGAAGACCTATAAATAGTTCGTACCCTTGCCACTCAACCCGAGAATCAAGCCTGCCTAGCTCTAAGCCTCCCCAGGCTAACCTGAGCTAGTTCTGTGTACCTAGTACACGTCAGATACCAATTCGTGCACATGACATACTCCACCTCCTCTAAGAACTCACTCCTGAGTTCGCTAAGAAATCGGGAAATGTTCTTTGGAGGTGTTGTAATGTCTCCCATGTTGCATCCTCCTCAACACGATCCTTCCACTTAATCTTGTATTCCGTGATAGTACGATTTCGAATCTGTCTTTCACAAAATTCAAGAATTGATTCAGGTTCGTGAGGAATAAAAGTCAAATCTGTAACTTCTATAATCTCATGAGGAGAAACAAGTTGATCATCTGCACCCAACACTTCTTTCAGTCTACTGACATGAAAGACTGGATGTACTTTAACATCAGGAGGCAATTCTAGTCGATATGCAACTGGTCCAATTCTTTTAATGACCTTGAAAGGACCACAGTATCTGGGGGATAATTTCGGAACCAAACCAGTACTTAGGCTCTTGGATTCCTTAGGAATTCTCAAATATACCATCGTTCCTTCAGAGAACTCTCTGGGTGAATGATGTCTATTAGCATAAAATCTGTCCCGATCTTGGGCACTTCTAATAGACTCCTTGGCAAACTGCAACATTTCCTGCATGTCTTGCAAAAAGTTCTTAGCAGCATCATTTTGAATCCCTTTTAATCCTACCATAACTAGTGACTTAGGTTGAAACCCGTACATAAGCATAAAAGGACTATAACCTGTACTAGAATGCTTTGCACTGTTGTAAGCAAATTCAATCATGGGTAGATAATCTTCCCATGAAGACTGTCTCTTAGATACATATGCCCGAAGCATGTCTTCAACCAACTGGTTGACCTTTTCTGTACTGCCATCGGATTGTGCATGATCCGAGGAACTCATACTTAGAGTAGTTTCCAACTTCTCAAATACAAGTGTCCAGAAGTTACTTGTAAACTTTGAGTCCCTGTCACTGACTATGTCAGATGGCAAACCATACAGCTTGAACAAGTGGTCCACAAACTCGTGAGCCAACTGAACAGCTGAAATAGTTGTTCTTGTAGGTAAGAATCTAGCCATTTTTGTCAAACGGTCGACTATGACCCATATAGAGTCATGACCCTTGCGCGTTCGAGGTAAACCAGTAATAAAATCCATGGAAATACTTTCCCATTTATTACCTGGAATCTGTAAAGGCTGTAATAAGCCCGCGCTTCTAAGGCGTTCAGCCTTAGTAACCTGACAAACCCGGCAACCTACCACATAGTTCTCTATAAATGCACGCATCTTAGGCCAATAAAAGGTATGCTTCACAAGAGACAGAGTCCTATGTATACCTGGATGTCCCGCACTAGGAGCATCATGACACTCCCAGAGAATCTTGGATTTTAGGTCCAGAACATCAGGCACACAAATCTTTTCATTCCGGAACAGCAAGCCGTTCCTTATCATCCACTGACCTCCCGTTGCCTGTATCCTAGGTGGCACAATCCTTGAGTCCTGGTCAACCATGGAGCTCCCATCCTGGACTCTCTGCCAATAAGAACTGAAATGACTATCAGTTGCGTATAGCCCTCTCAAGGATTGAAATAGGTCTGAGGATATTTCCGTAAATGACAAAGCATTTACAAACTTAACTCGACTTAAGGCATCCGCCACACTATTCAACGAACCCTTACGATAACGTATTTCGAAATCAAAATCCTGCATTAACTCTGCCCATCTAGCTTTCCTTCCTCTCAAGTCTGATCCATCACACACATACTTAATTGACTGGTGATCGACTACAAGGAACTTTGAACCATACAAGTAGTGTCTCCAAACCTTGAGAGCATACACTACAGCATAAAGTTCCTTCTCAAGTGTGGGCCAACGATACTGAGTGTCGTCTAGCTTCTTACTCTCAAAAGCTACAGGTCTGCCCTCTTGGAATAAAACTGCCCCAATCGCATAATCACTCGCATCGGCCTCTAAAACATAAGGCCGGGTAGGATCGGGTAATGCAAGAACGGGTGCTTCCTTGATAGATAATTTCAAGGTTTCAAAAGCCTTGTTCATTGCATCATTCCAAGGGATCGGCTGAGTAGACCTGCGTCCACGACCTTTCAATATGTTGGTCAAGGGTACCGTGATTTGTGAATAATCACGGACTGACTTCCGAAGAAATACCGTAAATCCTAGGAAAGAACGAAGTTGTTTCACAGTCTGAGGGATAGGCCATTCTAAAACCTTCTGGATACGATCCAGATCAATGCTAATACCTTCAGAAGAAAACTTGTGTCCTAAGTAAATGATCTCCTTCATAAAGAAGTCACATTTACTCATCTTGGCATAAAGCTTATGCTGTCTTAGAACAAGTAAGACAACTTGGAGTTGTCCTATATGATCCTCAAGCGTTTTACTATATACCAAGATATCATCTAAGAACACTACAACAAATTTGCCCAGAAAATCCCTGAACAAATCGTTCATCATCTGCTGAAAAGTAGCAGGAGCATTGGTCAAACCAAAAGGTAATACGAGGAACTCGTAATGACCATACCTAGTCCGGAATGCGGTCCTATCTATGTGTTTAGCATAGATACGGATTTGGTGATAACCCGTACGCAAATCAATCTTAGTGAAATACTTCGCTCCGGCC
The DNA here is from genome assembly GCF_047967505.1 of Dipteris shenzhenensis. NCBI lineage: Eukaryota > Viridiplantae > Streptophyta > Polypodiopsida > Gleicheniales > Dipteridaceae > Dipteris > Dipteris shenzhenensis. The sequence continues at coordinate 3,534,085 of NC_141614.1, read as the reverse complement.
AAACAGTCTATCAAATCATCAGAACGAGGTAAAGGATAGCGGTTCTTAATTGTAACTTTATTTAGTCGTTTATAATCTATACACATTCTCCAAGAAGAATCTTTCTTCTTTCTTGAGAGGACAGGTGCACCCCAAGGTGATTTACTTGGGCGGATATAACCCATATTCAGGTAATCCTGAAGCTGGATAGCTAACTCATCCTCCTCTACCTGGCTCATCCTATAAGGTGGTACACTGATAGGTTGAGCCCCTGGGACTAAGTCTATGCGATGATCTACTGCCCTTTCTGGAGGTAAACCTTCCGGCAGTTGAGCTGGGAATACGTCCTTAAAATTATCTAACAACGTTCTCAATTCTCGGTGTTCAAACACACTTAATTCATTTTTGTTAATTACCGAAACAACAAATGAAGAAAGTGGAATCAAAACACACTGATAGACATCATAATGAGAAGTGTTCAATATATTCCGAAGCTGCATCGCAGATACAATAGGCCCCTGAGAAGGGAAAATCTTATCACACTGAATACAAAATTGGGTGTCCTTGTCTACAAAAGAAAGCGTATGCTCCGTCCATCCGATCTGAATATTGTGGGTTTTAAACCACTCTATCCCGATCAGCAAGTCTACATGCTCTAGATGCATAACATAACATGTGAGAGCTCCCTTGTAGGCTTGAATCCGGATGGGAAGCGCTTCAACCTTGCGATCCCAAAACTGCTTCCCAGCTGGAAGCTGCACCTCGTAGGTGTGGTCGCTAGGTACTGTGGACAGCCCCTTCTTCTGCACAAATTTGTAATTAACAAAATTGTGAGAGCTGCCCGGATCAAAGAGAATGTGAACCTGCTGGTCCCTAACTTCTCCATAAACTCGGAAAAGATCATGGGAACCAAACAACGAAGTATTAAAGGTACAATTACAAGAAAGGGGGCAGGTAATGACATTTACTGAAATACCTGTCATCGTAACCTGGTTGGCTCCCTTGGCTGCGGTTCGTGGACCCGCCTGGAGCTTCGATCCTAGCACCAATTTTTGGTTCTTCCGCTTAGAACACTCATTCTTCGTGTGGCCCCGCTCCTCGCAATAAAAACATCGGCCTTCTTTCTTGAGCCTGAGAGTGCGAAGGAAACGGGCCTTACCATTCTTCGCAGGAGTTAAGCTTTTCCTGGAGGCGTTGTCCGTAGACTTCGTCTCCCCAATACCAGTCGCATGCTGAAAGAACTTACGTTTGTTCTTTCCGCTAGTCTCGGTAACTGTGGTTGCCTTGGTACCGGCCATGGTATCATCATATATGCGCGCATATGTCATGGCCTCCTGCAATGTTGTGCACTTGTTATTCTTAATTTGTAACTTATAGGAGTCTGGCAAACCATCCACGAAAAAACCTAACAAGGTTACAGGATCCATTTTAGTGGCCCTAGTTTGCAGATCCCTAAATCTTTGAAGATAAACTTCAAAAGTTAAATTCAATTTTGACATATCGAGGGCCTTGAGCTTGCCGACGATATCATAGTCATCTTCCTTCTTCAGGAACTCCTTCCTGAAGATACCCTCAAATTCTGTTCAAGTATCAGGCTTAGGCTGGAGTTCTTTCCACCAAAGCAAGGCTTTACCTGACATAAACCCTGCTGCGAGCTGAATCTTTTTCTCATCTGGATAGGGGTGAAATTAAAAGTGTACTTGCCACTTGTGTAACCAAGTGTCAACCACCTCCTTAGTTCTTGATTTTTGGTCACCTGGAAAGGGATCCGGAGTGATATTCGGGCCTAGCACGGAGGCCATGGCATCCACATGCGTGAGTGCCTGAACCGTGCTAGCCAGAAGAGTCAAAGTTGCTTGTATCCCTTGGAGTTGCTGTGTCAACCCCGATTGATTAGCGTTGACCTGCTCAAATTTACCATCAAGAGCAGTCGTGAACTCACTGAAGGCTTTCTTAGTTATCAGGTCGTCATAGAGACCCTGATCATCCTCTCCCACTGGAGTGTAATCTAAGTCCTGCTCTCCCATAGCGAACTCGGGATTTGGAGCATCAGACATGGCTGAAATCTGATTTGATTACAAACGGAGAGAAATAACTGACTGAAACGAAGCACGGAGGAAGATGGAACAGAAGAAAACCGTCCCAGATGAAGCTGACAGAAGAGATGCTGAAATCTGGTGAATCGGAAGACCACGAGACCTGGAGCCTCCCTGAACCCGCAAACCGGATGCACAGGCTGCAGTAAAAGCTGTGCGGTCTGCTGACGTGGCCTGTACGGCTGCTGACGCAGGCCGTACGGTAGCTGCAGATGCTGGCGCAGCTGCTGTTCGGTACAGGAGCAGGCGGAACAGTCCGTACAGGCTGTACGGCTGTCGCTGGAGCTGTACGGGCTGGTACGGAAGCTTCGGGAGTTGTGCAGGGCTGTCGCAGGCAAGGGCAGATGTAGGGGAGCTGATCGAATCAGGGCGCAGGCTGAAGGGCGAGGCTGGCTGGCTCGAATCTCGAGATAACTTCTCGAATCTTGGGGCTGCTTGTGGGTAACCTAGCACCCAGCCCCCCACCTATATAGGGTGCAGGGCTGCCTGATTTGGAAGCTAGGCTTCCAAAAAAGGCTAAGCCCCTCCAGCTTTGGAGGGGTGCTTTTTCGAAAAAAGCACCTGAGCCCCTCCAACTTTGGAGGGGTGCTTTTTCGAAAAAAGCACCTTGTTTCAGCGTAGGCTGCACGCAGCCCTAGGCGCAGGCTGTTCGCAGCCTGTTGCGCAGGCTGTGGACAGCCTACTGCGCTGGCTGTGGACAGCCTAATACACAGGCTGTCCTGCCACTACAGCCTCATCTACTGCGCCCCCTCCTAGGCTCCGCATCCCCTCCTCCCTTGCTGTCTAATTCCTGCACTTCTCTCCTTCTTTTCTGCTCTCCTTCTCCTCCCTCTAAACTTCTCTCCATAGCCTTCAGAAATTTCGATTCTATTTCACTCCTCTTCTTCTTCCTTTTCCAGCTATTTCTTCACCCCTTCTACCCCAGGTAGCCAGCAAAAACGCAGCAGGAAATCTCGAATTTTAGGGCATACCTGGAAGAGAAATCCGTCAAATTTCTCGCATCAGAAGTTCCTACCTCAGGAGTTGGCTCTGATACCAACTGACACATCCCATGCACTCCTAAAACCCCTGATCTGCAAAATAACCACACACAACATCAAAACTGAGCAGGCGGCTCACCACCCAACCGTGACATCTACGGGGTGTGATCCCGAATCAGAAGATGTCCCCTCCGAGCCACGAGCTGAGCTACTGGCACGAACTCCCAATCAGATCCTAACCAGCCTGGTGTCCCATACCACCAGGTGGCGCTGTGAAGCCCTGGATCTGCCACTGGGCCTTGGGCTACGCTAAGATGCAGGCGCGCGTCCGCGACACAATCCAGGATCAGACCTAGCACCTGGGAACGAGACTTGCTCCCAACTGCACACTGAGAACTGAACCCCTTGGGCCTCTTTTATAGACTCGGGCCCCGGCGCCAAAAATAGCGAAGACCTATAAATAGTTCGTACCCTTGCCACTCAACCCGAGAATCAAGCCTGCCTAGCTCTAAGCCTCCCCAGGCTAACCTGAGCTAGTTCTGTGTACCTAGTACACGTCAGATACCAATCCGTGCACATGACAGGGGGGGGGCAGCCCTTATTTCTGACCCGTACTGTGTATGTTCTCTATTCTTTCTCTCTATCTCTCTCAGTGCATTTTTATTCCCAGAAAAAACCTGCTGGTGCTCCCCGTCAGATCAAGCTTTCAGATGTTGCTTTCCCCTGTGATTCCTGAAGTTTGAATTCTTTCCTGGAAATATCTGCAGCAAATATGTTCCAGACTATTGCGATTTGACTTGAAACTTGGAGCGCTGTGACTTGAGATTCTCTACTGTGAAATGTGTTTTACTGCTAGGATTGGCATCCAACTGTTGCAAATTGAGGATCCAGGCTGTTCTTTTTACCGAAAGTGATTCAGTTTAAGGTTTCAAGTCTGATTACCAATTCATTTTAGGATCTCAAATCTGATCACAGATTCGTTTTAGGGTTTCTAGCTGGCTACAGCTCTTGTTCTTGAATCCCTTCGTTATTGACTTCACCTTGCGAAGGTGCCATATTCTCGATCAAGAAGCTAATTGATTTTGGACAGCAAACAGGGCTGAACCGATTCGTCAAGATTTGGGGCTGTTTTGAGCTGAGAATTCACCGTTGCAGGCTGATTCCACCACCCAGAATAGTGCCAAAATCTTGGAATAGCCTGCAAATTGCATCGGGCTCTAGTTTGATGGCGAACTGGCTGGCTGAAGCAGGCTGAGCTGAATCACAATCCAGTAGGAGCTTCTAATCGGGATCTTGGCATTGTAAAACTCTTGTTCGGGCTGAGAATCCTCTAGCTCTCCCCAAGCACTGATGTCCTTCCTCAATTTGACTTGTTCTAGGATCGTTGCCACCAAGGAAAGTGGCAAGCCTTGCTCTGATACCACTGAACTTTAACCAAACCTAAAACTCAACTCCACACAGCTCCTTGGTTAGTTCGCACTTGGAAAACGACCTCTAGAACAAGCTAGAATTCAAATCGCAGCAAGGGGAAGACATTCGGCACATATTGCATAGAAACTCAACGATGGGGCTGGACAGTGAATTGTTGTAGAGAGAGAACATAGGAGAGGGAGAGAGTGAAGAAGAACCCAGCACTAGGGACCATAAATAAGGGCTGCTGCCCCCCCCCCCCCCTCACAAAAACAAAAAACCCAAAAGGTCTTTCATGCAATAGAAATCTCTTTGTAAAGGTGGCTCACGACGGAGCAAAGTCTGGGTACAATTCTCAACACAACGGAGAGCCTATTGGCCCTTAATTTATAGACTAGGCCAGCCAGCTTGAAAGCAGGTGCTTGCCAAAAGCTGAGGCCTGCTTTCTTGCCTAGAATAAGCAATTTCTCCAAGAAAGCTAGGGTTTCTCCAAAAACATGGGCTTTTCCCAGAAGCAGGCACTTTCTCCAGCAAGTGAGGCCCCTTTAGTGCTTTTAACTTAAATGAGGCACCACTTGTCTTGGCTTTCCCCCTTAAAAAGTGGGGAGTGAAGCACTCTCCAAAAACCTGCATCTTGCACAAACAATATCCAACACTTTAACCCATTTGAGATTAGTCAAATGCATGCATTCTAGTTCTTGGACTATTCCTAGTCCCTTGTGAGCGTCCCCATAGTGTTCGCTAACCAATGTTGTGCAAATAAAAAATGAAACTAATTCTAGTTGACCAGAGTCAACTTTCTTAGACCAAATTCAATATAAAATACTTCTTGGGAGAAGTACAAATGCATGACATGGGGATAGGCCCCCACCCTCACATGGTGTGAAATGAGGAAGAGGATTGAAATTGCACCAGATAAAAAGAGGATTGAAGGCCCTCTAAGCATCCTCTCCGTATTTGTTTGACTGCTTTGAGGGCTCGTGCAGCTAGGCGATGGGGGATTGAGGACTCCCCCCACATGGGGCCCTTCTTGGGGCCTCGTGCCATCGACATGTGGCAGCACCATGCTTCTACAACAGGCACCTTACAGAGAATCATTTACTCATTAAAAGCTGTACGCCGTGTTGATTATGTAGCTTAAAAAACAGTACAAAGCAGCCCAAAAAAGAAGAAACATGACCAGAGTACGGTCACCAATGATTTCATCAAAAGGAGTAGCTGATATGCAATTGGTTGAGCTCCTCCCTTATACTTTGAAGAAACTCTGCAGGAAATCCTGGCATTCAAAAAATTTGACGCTGGTGACGAAGGCTCCCAAGAATTTCAAGTATGCTGTTCAAGACTTGGTGGACAAATATGCCTATATATACCCCTTAATTGTGGCCTGTCTACAGGCTTAGGTTCTCTTCTTTGCAGCCTGAACAGATTGTACCTGCTGATTGTATGAGTTTGAAACCTTGTTTTAATGTCAGTTGGAAGTTCTGTGATTACTCCAGAATCTCATTTTCTATTTTAGTAGAAATCTATTTCAAAAATCCTATCAAAAAATAGAATTTTTTAAGAGACACACCTGCAGGATTGATGTTTCCAGGACAAACAGAGCTTTGAAATTCTCACAACTTATTATCATGACTCAGAAGGAAACATAATGCCATAAGAACGACACCATCAGCGACAGTATACAGAAGCATATGCAAACTTACCTGCCCATAGCAGAGTATGTGTTGACAAGGTTGTGATAAATTGCAATAGTATCTGGATCATCAGGTCCAATTGTCTTTGTAGCTATATCCTTGGCCGCTTCAAATTTATCCAGTGCATCATCAAGATTGCCTAGTTCTAAGTTAGCTATGGCAATGTGGTTGTACACAGCCAGTAGCTCCTCACTCTCGGGCCCATGCAAGTCTTTTAATTTCATTGCAGCGTTATCTAAATATGGCAAACCCTCATTAACTTTTCCCATGAAAAGAAATAATAATCCTATCTGACCTTCAACATCTGCTGCAGCCTCTTGCTCATCAGGAAATTCCTCAAAAATTTCCAAAGCCCTCTTAAGAGCAGCCATGGATTGCTCTTGTTCATTGAGTTGCTGGTACACTGAGGCTAAATCCACTAAGCTTGCTCCAGCCTCTAAAGAAAGCTTCTTATCTTTCAAGGCACTCAGAGCCCTCTTACAATACTTAGCAGCATTCTTATCTTCTTTCAAACCAGCATATGCTTTCGCAAGCAGAACTAATGCATGCCCATGGAATCTGCTATTTTCTTTAGTCTGATCAACAACGTTCTTTAGTGTGGGAATCGCCTTTCTATATCTCTCAAGAAAAATAAGGGCTTCCCCTGACGCCAAATCCAAAGATAGAACCTCTTTAGCCTTCCCTGCGCTCTCTAAGATAGGTCTAACAATCTCATGCTCGCAAAGAACCTTCTCGTATTCCTCATCGTGTCTGTAGATTAATGCCATAAGCCTCCTTATCACTGCTACTTCCACAGATTTCGGACCATAATAATTTCTGTAAATCGGTAGTGCCTTCTGACACAAGCACATCGCATCCTCTGGGTCATCCGCCTCCATACATGCCTCTGCAACTTGTTGATACGATCTTGCAAGATCAGGGTTTCCTGGCTCTAGCAATCTCTCATTTATTGAGATGCTTTCATGATAATTCACTAAAGCCTCATCATGCCTTCCTAGGGCCATCTTGGCATGGCCCAAAAGAACTTGAACTGCATACTTTACCGTCCCTATTTCACGTTCTTTCATTGTTGCTTCTAATTTCTCTATTACCAGCGCTGCTTTTTCTAACTGGGCCACTGCGTTCTCAGATTCGTCCATCTTGAAGTAGGCAGATCCAATCACTTGAAGGCACATTACAGTCTCTGGGGACACTTCAGCAGATCCCATGATCTTTAAGGCTCGCTGTCCATACATAAGAATTTTTCTCGCATCCTCATCTAGAGAATCACATAGTTGGGCCAATCTCAGACATGCAGCACCTATTCTTATATCTCCGGGATCAGCAGACGCCTCCAATTCTTTTAACGAAGCCACCATTGCCTCCAGACTCTCCTCTATTGCCAGGGATGGAGTGCCTGTCTTGCGTGCATCCCATTCACCAGGCTCCTCGATCTCATCATCACTGTCTGTATCGACCACTCCTATGTCTTCGGATAAGTCATTGTCAGAAACACCCCCATTTTGACATGACACCTGTGATTGATCAGTTTTCCCGTCTCCAACAAATACCTTCCTCTCACGCATCTGAGACTCTTCTGACCCTACCGACTGCCTTTCACCTGTGTCTCCGGGGCAAGAGCCCCCTCTCTGCTCTTCAAGACTGTGCGAGGCCAAATGACTCAAACTTCTGCGATTCCGAAGCTTGTCTCGGTATAGTCCAACCCCCAAGCTCTGCATCCAACACTTGTCGCTGAATGGCTGGGTGCGGCGTTTCCGCAACACCTCTTTGTCCAGAACCCCAGCCCGAAGAGGTTCGATCCTTACCGACACCTTCTGACTATCGTTTCCCGGAACTGCTTGTTTGGCAGACCTCTTCGGCAACGTGTATGTTTCTGCTTCAAAATCTTCGTCCAGTTCGTAGGCTGGCATAATAAAAGACGATCCAAAATTTAGTGTCACCGGCCTACGTGTTGGTCCATGGAAAGTTTGATCACGATTGACGCTCTTCATTGAGTTAAAGCTCTCAGATGCAAGTTCTTCCTGAAACGTGCTTTCCCGACATGACGTGATTCGACCTATCGCCGTAAACTGAAACAGTGTTGGCTTTGATTGAGACTCCACGGTGTGGAACAAAGATGAAGCTTCGGTGGTCGCTCTACTCAATCGTCGATATTCTCCCGCCAGAAAATCCTTCCCTCTCAACAACTGCATAAGCTGGACGGGAACCCTTTCAGACATGCTTTCGCGCGCACAAGAACCACAATAGTTGAACCTGGGAAAAAGTAAATGTCCTCCAGACATTCTTCCACTTCTAGCCATCGTCAATTCGTCGAGCAGCCCCACAAGGAATTGATGTGTCCCGGCGGTCAAGCATGCAGCAGCAACTTTGGAGCAGCTGTAGAACCAGATTCCAAGGACTCCTGCAGAATCACCATTAGTGTTTGCTAACTCAGGACATACAAGGCAAGAAGCTAAGGTACTACAAAATGAAGCTATCAACTGTAATCCTAATGGAAAAATTGGACTAAATCGATAGACATATCACGGCTAAAACCTTCATTGGATGGAACATGGACGCGAAAAGAAGACAGGGGAACCAACATCAACTCGAAGCGGACCACAAACAGACAAAAAAACAGGTTCTTTTTACACTCAATCTAGGCACTCTGGGTTGAAAAATGGATGCAAATCGTCAAAGAACAAAGCCACAAATGGCATGTGGCCTGCCAAGAGAGAGAAGAAGAAGAGAGAGAGGAGGAGGAGGGGAGAGAGAGAGAGAGAGAAATGGAAGAGGAGAGAGGGAATGAATGCACTTCCCAAAAAAGCACACCCAAGTTTAAAAGACATCTCTAAAAAGCCCATGTCCAAGGGAAGGAAGAAATGAAATTCATATTTTTTGGCCTGAGGGAATAGTTACTGACGGGGCTACAGTTATTGGTTTTTTCTCGAAGTCAACAACTTGTTGGCTTGTGTAGATGGCTTGGACAAATGTATCTGTCTCTAAATCAGCCTCTACAAGATCTTCATTCGGTGCCATTAGCACTATTGGCAGTAATGCCTCAGCAATTTGAATGTCCTAAATATGTTGTAGCCAAGTGCTATTAATTTGTACGTTGATCTGCCTATACAATGGTGTGCTCAACATTTCGTGTAATGCGCGCATTGTGAGTGTTGGTCGGACCAAACCACTGATGTAGTTATGTGCATAATGTAGTTGCCGCTTGATTGCAATTGTGACTGTGGCGTTGTCATTCATAAACCGTGGGAGAACATGTTGTGCCCTATCGACACCTGCGAAGATGTTGATAACCCTACGATGCAACCCAAGTTTCCCTTCGTAAGACAATTGTCGAATTTGCACAAATGGTATTCTTATGGAAATGAGGCGCTCTTCTATTTTATTCAAAGTAGATGTGTGTTGTGTTTTAGGACACATGCGTGAGTTTTTTTAGAAGAAGATTGACACCTTTTTTTCTTTGATTTGCTTGTAGCATAATGAGCACACGCATTGTCTTTCTGATAGAAGATGTGTTGTTACTATGTCCTGTTCTTGCGCAAACATTTGTGACCCTTCATTTAAGCATCTCAAATTTGATTGGAAAGATGGCAAGGCTTGGGCTGTCCTCATTTTTGCTAGATACATCATCATTGCTTTGTTCTGGCCTCTTTTTTTTTTTGGTTTCTCGAGTTTGTGCACTGTTGGGGCAAGGCGTTCGCTCCTGAACTCAATGGGGGCACTAGTGTTGCAGGGGCTTTTACGTTGGTGTTGTTCGCTCCTTTGTTGTCCGTGTACTACGTTGCCTTTTTTAGTTTGTTACAAATTTGCACAATAGAGCGATTGTTGTTAGGTTGTTTTTGTTGATAAAGCTTGGCTATTCGCGGACAGTTCCTTTTTTGGCCCAAAAGTTGCAATAACAAATCTTCTTCATTCTTTGTCCACACATTGTAGCTGCGTTTCTATTTTCCTCAACAAGCGGTAAAATTGTGGGTGGTGTTGTTGCTTCGTTTACAAGAAGTGAACATCTTTTCTTGTTTTGTTCATTTACTGATTGGATCAGTGAATGGCCATTGTAGGTGACCACAGAAAAACAATGCCCAGTGTCTTGGTGCAATTTTGCAAGGCAAGCATAAAGCAATGAGTAGTAAGTGGTGAAGTTTTGTGGTTGATATGTACTATTGTTATTGTACCCAACTTGGCTAATGTGATGTACTATGTTTTGCCCATAACTTGGCTTTGCGAAACTGTCCTGCACTATTCCATGAACCAACACATAATCACATGAGGGGTAAAAATTGTGTAGGCAAAGAAATGTATCTGTGTTTTGTGGGTTTTCCTTTGGGAAATTTTCATCCCAATGGACATTTTTAGAGGCAAGGTCAATGTTTGGGTCCATCAAGGAGTTACGCTTTAATTTATTTTGTGCAATTTGTGGTGAGAAACTTTTCATATTTGTTTGAGAAGTACCCAACACTGATGATACTGTTCATGTGCCAAGTTGTTGAGAGAACAAAATTTTTTTGTACAATTTTTCCTTCTTTTTAGTAAGAGGTAGCCATTTGTACAACATGCTTGAAGTGGGCATCTTCATAGGAGGTTATGTACAATGCAAAGGCAAACTTCCTACTAGAAATGAGAAGGACCTCGTATTTACAATGACAATTTACCTTCTAGCGCAACCTAACTACACACTCTTTACAAAGCCAGTGACAAAACCAGAATTGTTGACTGTGAATTCCCCTATTGGCCTTTTGTCAAGTAGCATTGATCTTGTTGCAACAACACTTCAGTTATGGAACTCCAAGAATGGACAATGAAGACTGAGGATCTCATCTACATGGGTACCACGGAGTTGCAAAGTGACTTGGTTTCCATCATGCAAGGTAGCATAGCCTTTTAAGCAAGGCACTTGTAGAATGGTTTGTGCGCAGTCACAGCTATAATAGTATGACCGCACAAAGTCTCAGTTTACTCAAGCTCCACCACAAACATCACAATGGTACTCAACAAGGGGGTTGTTAACGCTCGCAAAGTGCAAGACACCAGCTATCTACACGAAGGACAATAATCCTTATTAAGAACACATTGTCTACAAACAGTAGGAACCAAGGTGGTGTGAGGATGTCCTACCTTCTTCCCATATCCTAATTGTGAGACTTGATGAGTAAAAGCATCTTCCAAAGCTGTTTGAAGGTTGCCTTGGGGAACTGCTCCAAGAATGGTAAAATCAAGCACTCCTAGTGCATGGGGTGCATGCATGTAAGAAATTTTCTTGGCAACTTACATTACAATGCCCTCATCAACAAACTCCTCTACTAGCCAAGCGTGTGTGTCTCCGTTCCACAACAAATGACAGCTTCCGCAACCATAGACCGAGTTAAACAATTGATCTCATGGCAAAGTAACAATGGTATAAGCTATGGTTGGGTTAGCTCTTACCATTGCATGGTCCTCGGGGTTTGGACCATCCGTGATAATGATTTGGTCAATCGGGTCTACTTTTACAATGACAAAAGCAATCACTGAAATGAGAGATGCCCCGAGGTTCTCTAATTGGTGGGCTCCCTTGGGCATGTAAACATCTATGACATTATCTCGGACGAAAGAAATAACACCGTCAAATGGTTCACCTTTCAGTACTACTACTGTTGTGTCCAGGCGTAATGAAAAAGATGATGTTCCTCCCTCTCCTAATACTCGCTTTGTGATAGTTGGGCCTTCTATTTTGATGAAATCATCTACTTGTAGGACATCGCAAAATTGTAAGGCAAATGCATGCGAGACATGCAATGTGATTGTCTGAGAACACTCTTGATCAGTCAAGTTCACTTGCATGAACACAGGGTATGTGGTGTCTTTGGCTTTAAAAGTGCCGTATTTTGCAAGGACTTTTCCCTCAAAAGCAAAACGATGGGGTACAAACTCTGACAGGGCATGTATTAAAAGTATTGGCAAATTATTTGCATTGGCAAAGTGTGTAGGTGGAATGATTGCTTGGCTAGTTCCAGCTTTAATGTTTTGATCATCTAGTGCGTGTTCTAGTGAATCCAATTGTCATTGCAAATTTCTTTTTATTCTCTTAGTCTTGAAGTTGAAAGCTAGGGGGAAAAATAAGTCTCAGCGAAAGAGTTTTGCATGGGTTTTTTTTTCCCCTTGCTCTTAGTTTGTAACTATTACAATTCCAAACAAAGAGAAAGCAAAACATAATTACAATGCTTTGTTTGCGATGTAAAACTAATCATCCAAATCTTTTAATAATTCTTTATTACTCATAGGAAAATAGTCATCCAAAATTTCACAAGTTTAACCATAGGAATTGCAACTCTATCTCATAACCAACCACGGCTTAGAAAAATACAACTTGAAAAACTTCGCATGCTTAACCATTGTAAAGAATGATGCATAACTTCTTTTAAGCATATGTAGTTTCATAAGTGCCTTCCTCTTCTACAATAGGCGGTGCTATATCTATGTTTATCCTACACTTCAATTTAACGTTGCACCCTTTCTGATGAAGCACATTATGTACTGAACAAACAACAACAAAAAAAAAGAGTGTCTGAAGTATAGCTTGATCATAATGATTTCTAAAAAACAAGTTAAGTCTCACCTTCATCGCAAGCCTACTTCGCAGCAGCATTTAAAGTGATTTTCAGATTCTTCTTTGTGCTCTTGTTTATGCCAGAATTCTTTAAAACAGCCATCTCCTTAATTGTACCTTTTGTCGATGCTAACACTAAAGGCAAATTTAGAGCTGGCACTGGAGCAAGCGAACAGGTTTCAATCATGCACATACCAGAAGTAGACACAAGACCTTGCCTTGCAAGTGCATGGACTGCATTTGTCATTGGAGGGCCTAGGTCCACAATAATTTATATGCTGCATTTAGCATTGGACTTGCAAGTAAATAGCAACATAGGATTACGAAATGAGTCAAGTATGGGGCTGGCATACCCTCAGTACACTTTGACTTCTCTTTGTGAACTGTAAACTTCAGATTATCTTCGCCTCCAGCTTCCTTACCTACATAGTCAAGCTCGATGCTAATAAGCACACACAAAATTCTGATACATATGCAATATACGGGTCTTGCTTGTTTGTAGTTCAATATACAAATCCAACGTACAAAATATTCGGTACATTAAAGAAGGAGCATAGAGAGCATAAGGAAATGAGGCCAAAAAAAGTTCAAAGCAAAACAAAAGAGAGGTACCAATCCAAGTGCAAAGGTATTATCGTAAGTAGGGAAGCAAGAAACACGCTATGCTTGGTGGATGCTAAGAACACGTGTGAAGTTGATATGGCTCAGAAAACCCAACGCAACCAACAGAGCTATTGTCCAAAGTAGTAGCAAAGTTTGTTTGAGCATATCCTACAAACCTGGAAGAGTAGCAGCATTGACCATTTTTAGCCCGTGTTGTCATATACTATGCTCATGGTGCTCTTCCTTTTGTGTTTTGTCAACCAACTCATGGAAAGCAGAGTGCACGTTATCAGCATAAACAGTTTTATGCTCCGACATGCTCATAAGCCTTAAAACCAAACCAAGCAGTGGTCGTTTTAGACGGAGAGGAAATCAAAAATTCAGAATACCAAAATGAAAATTGGGACATAATAGATAAATGGCTAGAACTTTTTGGAAGTTTCCACTACTGGTGTCCATGGAATCTCCTAAAACCTGTCGCTTATCTCAACCACTGACAACAGGTACGTTCACCATACAGGAGCAACTCTTTGCGCAATGCAAAAGAAATGATCGACAAAAGCAAAATGACTGAACATAGCAAAGTACACAACCACACCGGATTTTGTAGAGGGAAGACAAACGCTTCAATTTAGAAATAGCATGGCCCTACACATCCCTAGCCCATGCGTTGTAGTTGCTCATCTTTGCTTATAGACCTGGCTTTGCCAACGCATAAGGTTTAGTCTTCTTCCAATCGACCATCTCGCTTTCCAGAAGTAGCAGCACTAATACGTGCAATTCCCGATCGAGCCACCTACGAAGAACACAGCAAGTGGAACCAACTGGAAAGGACGAAGAAGAATGGAGGAGATGAGCATAGAGCCATGCAGCTGGGGTGGCGAGCAGTCACGTGGCTTCACTTGGTTGGACTACATTGATGGGTGCATGTGCAAGCGTGAGGCACGAAGAACCCACACACGGTCGTGGCACACATGCCCAGTTGTCCACTGCACATATTGCGCAAGTGGGCTTCAGCTGGCCAATCAATCACACACACATCAAATTCAAAATTAGAGAGTTATACAAAAATATTTAAAAGCACACACATGCTTTAATTGGCCAATCAATCACGCACACGCACACAGCTTTGTAAGGCCATCGCCTCTACTTAGGCCTTCCCCAACGGTAGCTGGCCGATCTTCTATTTCAAGCTTATTCATCTATTTTTTTGGGCGAAATTATTGTTGTCAATTGCACGTTTGGTTTCCTTAGGGCTTAGTTACTATTCTCATTTCACAAAAGAAAAACTCGATGGTCTTCGATTTCAAGCTATTCAGGTATTTTTTTGGGCGAAATTAGTGTTGTCAATTGCACGCCTCGTTTCCTTCTTCCCTTCTCTAGAGCCCTCCCCTCCATTTCTTCTTGGGCATCCAATTCTCTACAGCCCTAGCTTTCTATTCCCTTTCTTCTTTCTCTACTCTCCCTCTTCCTTTTCTTCAAGGAAAGCCCTATAAATTGTAATTCATCTTCTCTCTCTCTCTCTCTCTCTCTCTCTCTCTCTCTCTCTCTCTCTCTCTCTCTCTCTCTCTCTCGCGTGCATTGTTGAGGCCATCTTTTAGACAATGGCATTCTCCATCTTTCAGACAGTGAAAATTTTTTATTAAATAAAGAAATAACTTAAAAAGAGAGGAAGCTAAGAGGCAAATAACTTAAGAAAAAAGAGGAACGTAAGAGGCAAACAATGATTAGAGATAGAAAGAGAGAGAGGGAGAGGGAGAAAAAGAGGGAGAGAGAGAGAGAGAGAGAGAGAGAGAGAGAGAGAGAGAGAGTGAGTGAGCCTTGAGAGTGCTTGGTGAGTCTTTGCAATGGCATGGTTATAGTTACATGTGTGGGGATGCTAGTCTTCTAGAATGAATTTGGTGGAGCTATATTATAATGAGGGATAACAAACCTCTGGCCCTTGTTGATCTCGAGTGAACTAGAGCAATTCACAGCGCAGTTTATACATAGTTAAAGCTTAATCAAAATGAAGGCTCTTTCTTGGCTGAGGTGATACGTGGTGTTTAGTTCGATTGGCCCACAAATGTCACTCCTTCTCAAGGGTGGCAGGCTAGGCAATGGTGGATTGATGGGAAAGTTGTACTTCTACTAGGGATGTTTACAGAGAGATTATGAATGCTCAATACTTGGTAGGCTTAATTGGGGTTTGCACAAGAGTATGTCATGGTGGTTTAAGCAATGAAAAGTTGTCTAGTGCATTGATAAGGCAAAGTTTCTCGCTTGTAACCTACTATCAATGTGCTTGGTAGTTTGGGGCAAGTTAGCTAGGTGGATGCAGATCAATCCTATTTGTGCCTTGTGTAAAAATTCAGTGGAGTCCATCTAGCATCTCTTTTGGGGTGTCCTATAGTAAATTGAATCCAACAATCTATGGAGAGGACAGTGAAGCATTTGAGGCTAATGCTTGCATTCTCAAGTAAACTTGGATGGGGATCTTCTCTTGAGAGAGATGCTTATGGATTCTCATCCACAGTGATAACAAATTGGCACGTTTTGAGCACAACGATCATATTAGATGTTTGGAACCTCCAAAATAGTCTTGCCTTTGGTAAAGGGTCTTCTAGTTGTGAGTTGGGTCCTCCTATGCTAATGTCCCTTAAGAGGTTACTGGTGGATTTGAGGCTAATAATGTCTCCAAAAGACTCCTTGGGGAGTGTCCCACTTCTTGACGTGAGCCATTAGTTGCGCTCGTTTCAATTTCTACTGTAAGAACATAGGCCCTCAAGAGAATTTTTAAGCACCTCCTCTACCCTCTAAAGTTGAGATGCTCTTCTCCAAATATCCACTTGATGTAATCTTTATTAGAACCCCTCCTTATAGTTATTGAGCATGCCATTGATCCCATCCCAAGATCATGTCTTCCCCATTGACCTCTCTACAAGTTTATACCTTTGGAGAATAACAAAATTAAAAGACAAATTGAAGAGCTACTCTCATGAGGCTACAACACGCCCTCCTCATCCCATTGTGTAGCTTAGTTATCCTTGTACTCAAGAAGGATAATTCCCTGAGACTTTGCAGTAGGACACTAAACAAGATTATTATCAAGAACTAGTATCCTTTGGGGATCCTTTGCTAAGAATTTTAGATATCTTTATTAATTTCTCAAAGGTGTATTTCAAGTTTGGGTATTATGAAATGTAAATCAAAAAAGAAGAGACATGGAAGATAGCCTCCAAGACAAGGCAAAGTCAATTTTAAATTGTTGGTCATGCCATTTGGCCCCACGAATGGTCTTGTAACTTTCACAAGGACTATGAATGATGCCTTAAAACCTTATTGGACAATTTTGTGATTGCATACTTTGATGACATCCTGAAAACCCATGATGCATAGCGCTCCAAACATCAATTCTAGATTTAACTTCTAGCATTGTTGTTTTTCCTGACTCCCCTCAAGTATTTGGGTTTAATCCTTTCTTTGATGGAGTAAGCATTATGAATGCTATTTTTAATTTATTGGCATCAACTAGGATCCATGTTTCAAGGATTTTCTTGGCTGTTGCAAGATGAAACCTATTCATCTGTTATGAAAAAATTGCTTGCCTCTTTATTCCCTTACAAAAAAGGATATGCCTTTCGTGTGGAATAACAATCTCCTTCAATGATTGGCCTTATTCTTATTCCAAGTAACTTAGGATGCAATGCAAGCTATGCTTAATTTATTAGCTTCAACTAGGATCCATGTTTTAAGGATTTTCTTGGCTATTGCAAGATGAAACATGTTCACCCGTTATGAAAAAATTTCTTGCCTCTTTTTTCTCTTAGAAAAAAGGATATGCTTTTCGTCTAGAATAACAAACTCCTTCAATGATTGGCCTTATTCTTATTCCAAGTACCTCAAGATGCAATGAAGGCTATGTTTGATTTATTAGCTTCAACTAGGATCCATGTTTTAAGGATTTTCTTGGCTGTTGGTTGCAAGACGAAACACACTCACCCGATATGAAAAATTGCTTGCCTCTTTTTTCTCTTACAAAAAAGGATATGCTGTTTGTGTGGAATAATAAGCTCCATCAATGACTGGCCTTATTCTTATCCCAACTACCTCTTTTAATGCTTCTTGAGGTAAAAAACTTTGCAACAAGCTCCTTCATGACTTACCTTGATCTACTTATGCTAATAAGAAAAGTCTTGTTTGCTTTTGTTTGCATTTCTCAAAGATATGAGTTGAGCATTATATGATATCCTTTTAATGAAGTAAAAGATTTTATAGATAACAAGATTTCTAGTTTCTATAGCAACAAATATATTAACAAAATTCATGACATATTCTTCTTCGTTGATAGCATCGTTGGCATGATGATCGACTGTGCTTTGTGTCCAAAGACCTCCTTTAATGACTAGCCTTATTCTTATTCCAAGTACCTTAGGATGCAATGCAGGCTATTGGTTATTGCAAGAAAAAACATGTTCACCTGTTATGAAAAAATTGCTTGCCTCTTTTTTCTCGTACAAAAAAGATATGCCTTTTGTGTGGAATAACAAGCTCCTTCAATGATTAGCCTTATTCTTGTTCCAAGTACCTTAGGGTGCAATGAAGGCTATGTTTGATTCATTAGCTTAAACTAGGATCCATGTTTTAAGGATTTTCTTGGTTGTTGGTTGCAAGATGAAACAAGTTCACCCAATATGAAAAAATTGCTTGCCTCTTTTTTCTCTTACAAAAAAGGATATGCCTTTCATTTGGAATAACAAGCTCCTTCAATGACTGGCATGATTCCTATCCCAACTACATCTTTCAATGCTTCTTGAGGTAAAAAACCTTGCAACAATCTCCTTCATGACTTACCTTGATCTACTTATGCTAATAAGAAAAGTCTTGTATGCTTTTGTTTGCATTTCTCAAAGATATGATTTGAGCATTATATGATATCCTTTTAATGTACATAAGAAATTCTACAGATAACAAGATTTCTAATTTCTAGAGTAACAAATATATTAACAAAATTCGTGACATATTCTTCTTGGTGGATAGTATCATTGGCATGATGATTGACTGTGCTTTGTCCAAAGACTATAATTGCTCTATACTAATTACATTGTTGAATACAAGCTTGAAAACTTTATATTACACATACACTGGTTAAAGATGACATGATTCACTTATAGTACCTACAATCTACTTATATTATGACTTATTGGATAGCATTTTTGGCATGATCATTGATTATGTTTTGTCCAAAGTCCATAATTTCTTTACTTAAAATTAGTACATTATTAAATACAAGCTTGGCAACTTTAATACACACATCTATCAAACACTATACAATTCCTTACTATGATTGACTTTTTGACATATCAGAATATACATTCCTGTGCCTCTAAAAGAACAGATGGTTTGAATAAATACATACACATTTCATTGTAACAACTTTTTTTGCGCTTCTTTTAGTGAAAATAGAAAAGACAATCCAATTACAAAATTTGAATTGAGGCATATAAAGTCTACAAATTCAAACCCATTCAATTATTTCAAATCTAATGGATTATTTCATGTGATGATGTTATACCTCATCTATCCTAATGTCTAAATCAAATGAGCTTCACTCTTCACACAAGAATGAACTCTAAATAAGAGCTTTATTGCATGAAGCATGAGCGCCTACAAGGCAATGAGCGTTATTAAGGACCTTATGAAGAGGAGTACCTTAGTAAAAATGAGTAAGATGTAAAAAACAAGTAGTTGCAACATAATTGATTGAACTTTAATGATGCCTTGGAGGAGGAGGAATGACCTATAGTAGGCTGAGGAGACCCACTTGAGGAGTAGGAAAACAAGCATAAGTAGGTACCTACAAGGAAATGAGCCTCATTAAGGACCATATGAAGAGGAGAACCTTAGTAAAGATGAGTAAGATGTTAAGAATGAGTAGTTGCAACATAATTAATTGAACTTTAATGATGCTTGGGAGGAGAAGGAATACACTGAGGATGGCCTTAGACCACCTCAATAGCTATGAATGACTGATGTTGGTGAATAGTAGGGATTATTGAGAATTATGTTTTAGCTTATTACAGGCATAGGAAAGTGTAATTGCTTGCCTCTTTTTTCTCTTACAAAAAAGGATATTCCTTTCGTGTGGAATAACAAGCTCCTTTGATGACTGGCCTTATTCTTATTCCAAGTATGTTAGGATGCAATGTAGGCTATGCTTAATTTATTAGCTTCAACTAGGATCCATGTTTTAAGGATTTTATCGGCTATTGCAAGACGAAACATATTCACCTGTTATTAAAAAATTGCTTGCCTCTTTTTTCTCTGACAAAAAAGGATATGCCTTTTGTGTGGAATAACAAGCTCCTTCAATGATTGGCCTTACTATTATTCCAAGTACCTTAGGATGCAATGAAGGCTATGTTTGCTTTATTATCTTCAACTAGGAAACATATTTTAAGGATTTTCTTTGCTTGTTTTTGCAAGATGAAACATGTTCACCCGATATGAAAAATTGCTTGCCTCTTTTTTCTCTTACAAAAAAGGATATGCTGTTCATGTGGAATAATAAGCTCCTTTAATGATTGGACTTATTCTTATCCCAACAACCTCTTTCAATGCTTCTTGAGGTAAAAAACCTTGCAACAAGCTCCTTCATGACTTACCTTGATCTACTTATGCTAATAAGAAAAGTATTGTATTCATTTGTTTGCATTTCTCAAAGATATGATTTGAGCATTATATGATATCCTTTTAATGAAGTCCATAAGAAATTCTATAGATAAGAGGATTTCTTATTTCTAGAGTAACAAATATATTAACAAAATTCATGACATATTCTTCTTGGTCGATAGTATCATTGGCATGATGATTAACTAAAGACCATAACTGCTCTATACTAATTACATTGTTGAATACATGCTTGAAAACTTTATATTACACATACACCGGTTAAAGACAACACGATTCACTTATATTACCCACAATCCACTTATATTACAACTTATTGGATAGCATTTTCAGCATGATCATTGATTGTCCAAAGTCCATAATTTATTTACTTATTACATTATTAAATGCAAGCTTAGCAACCTTTATATTACATACACACATCTGCCAAACACTATACAATTCTTTACTACTATGATTGACTTTTTAACATATCATAATATACATTCAGGTGCCTCTAAAAGAACAAATGGTTTGAATAAATATGTACACATTTCATTGTAACAAATTTTTTCATGCTTCTTTTAGTGAAAATAAAAAAGACAATCTAATTACAAAATTTGAATTGAGGCATGTAAAGTCTACAAATTCATATCCATTCAATTATTTCAAATCTAATGGACTATTTCATGTGATGATGTTATACCTCATCTATCTTAAACTCTAAATCAAATGAGCTTCACTCTTCACACAAGAATGAACTCTAAATAAGAGCTTTATTGCATGAAGCATGAGCACCTACAAGAAGGAAATGAGCGTTATTAAGGACATTATGAAGAGAAGAATTTTAGTAAAAATGAGTAAGATGTAAAAAACAAGTATTTGCAACATAATTGATTGAACTTTAATGATGCCTTGGAGGAGGAGGAATGACTTGTAGTAGGCTGAGGAGACCCGCTTGAGGAGTAGGAAAACAAGCATCAGCAGGTACCTACAAGGAAATGAGCCTATTAAGGACCATATGAAGAGGAGAACCTTAGTAAAGATGAGTAAGATGTTAAGAATGAGTAGTTGCAACATAATTAATTGAACTTTAATGATGCCTGGGAGGAGAAGGAATACACTGAGGATGGCCTTAGACCAACCTCAATAGCTATGAATGACTGATGTTGGTGAATAGTAGGGATTATTGAGAATTATGTTTTAGCTTATTACGAGCATAGGAAAGTGTAATTGCTTGCCTCTTTTTTCTCTTACAAAAAAGGATATGCCTTTCGTGTGGAATAACAAGCTCCTTCAAGGACTGGCCTTATTCTTATTCCAAGTACCTTAGGATGAAATGCAGGCTATGCTTAAATTATTAGCTTCAACTAGGATCCATGTTTTAAGGATTTTCTTGGCTATTGCAAGACAAAACATGTTCACCCATTATGAAAAAATTGCTTGCCTCTTTTTTCTCTTACAAAAAAGATATGCCTTTTCTATGGAGAACAAACTCCTTCAATGATTGGCCTTATTCTTGTTCCAAGTACCTCAAGATGCAATGGAGGCTATCTTTGATTTATTAGCTTAAACTAGGATCCATGTTTTAAGGATTTTCTTCGCTATTGGTGGCAAGATGAAACATGTTCACCCGATATGAAAAAATTGCTTGCCTCTTTTTTCTCTTACAAAAAAGGATATGCCTTTTGTGTGGAATAACAAGCTCCTTCAATGAATGGCTTGATTCTTATCCCAACTACCTCTTTCAATGCTTATTGAGGTGAAAAAATTTTGCAACAAGCTCCTTAATTACTTACCTTGATCTACTTATGCTAATAAGAAAAGTCTTGTATGCTTTTGTTTGCATTTCTCAAAGATATGATTTGAGCATTATATGATATCCTTTTAATGAAGCACACAAGAAATTCTACAAATAACAAGATTTCTAATTTCTAGAGTAACAAATATATTAACAAAATTCATGACATATTCTTCTTGGTGGATAGTATCGTTGGCATGATGATTGACTATGCTTTGACTAAAGACTATAACTACTCTATACTAATTACATTGGTGGATAGTATCATTGGCATGATGATTGACTGTGCTTTGTTCAAAGACTATAACTACTCTATACTAATAACATTGTTGAATACAAGCTTGAAAACTTTATATTACACATACACTAGTTAAAGATGATGTGATTCACTTATATTACCTACAATCTACTTATATCACAACTAATTGGATCGCATTTTTGACATGATCATTGATTATGTTTTGTCCAAAGTCCATAATTTCTTTACTTTGTACATTATTAAATACAAGTTTGGAACTTTAATACACACATTTGTCAAACACTATACAATTCCTTACTATGATTGACTTTTTAACATATCAGAATATACATTTCTGCGCCTCTAAAACAACAAATGGTTTGAACAAATACGTACAAAATTCATTGTAACAACTTTTTTTGTGCTACTTTTAGTGAAAATAGAAAAGACAACCCAATTACAAAGTTTGAATTGAGGCATATAAAGTCTACAAATTCAAAGTCATTCAATTATTTCAAATCTAATGGATTATTTCATGTGATGATGTTAGAACTCATCTATCTTTAATGCTGCCTTGGAGGAGGAGGAATGACATGTAGTAGGCTGAGGAGACCCAATTGAGAAGTTGGAACACAAGAATGAGTAGGTACCTACACAATGAGCCTCATTAAGGACCTTATGAAGAGGAGAACCTCAGTAAAGATGAGTAAGATGTCAAAAATAATAGTTGCAACATAATTAATTGAACTTTAATGATGCCTTAGAGGAGAAGGAATAGGCCAAGGATGGCCTTAGACCCATGGCCTTAGACCCACCTCAGTAGCCATGAATGATTGATGTTGGTGAATAGTAGGGATTATTGAGAATTATGTTTTAGCTTATTACAAGCATAGGAAAGTGCAATTGCTTGCCTCTTTTTTCTCTTACAAAAAAGGATATGCCTTTTGTGTGGAAAACCAAGCTCCTTCAAGGACTGGCCTTATTCTTATTCCAAGTACCTTATGATGCAATGCAGGCTATGCTTAATTTATTAGCTTCAACTAGGATCCATGTTTTAAGGATCTTCTTTGCTATTGCAAGACAAAACGTGTTCACCCGTTATGAAAAAATTGCTTGCCTCTTTTTTCTCTTACAAAAAAGATATGCCTTTTGTGTGGAATAACAAACTCCTTCAATGATTGGCCTTATTCTTATTCCAAGTACCTCAGGATGCAATGGAGGCTATGTTTGATTTATTAGCTTAAACTAGGATCCATGTTTTAAGGATTTTCTTGGCTGTTGGTGGCAAGATGAAACATGTTCACCCGATATGAAAAAAATGCTTGCCTCTTTTTTCTCTTACAAAAAAAGATATGCCTTTCGTGTGGAATAACAAGCTCCTTTAATGACTGGCTTGATTCTTATCCCAACTACCTCTTTCAATGCTTATTGAGGTGAAAAAATTTTGCAGCAAGCTCCTTCATTACTTACCTTGATCTACTTATGCTAATAAGAAAAGTCTTGTATGCTTTTGTTTGCATTTCTCAAAGATATGATTTGAGCATTATATGATATCCTTTTAATGAAGTACACAAGAAATTCTACAAATAACAAGATTTCTAATTTCTAGAGTAACAAATATATTAACAAAATTCATGACATATTCTTCTTTGGTGGATAGTATCGTTGGCATGATGATTGACTGTGCTTTGTCCAAAGACTATAACTGCTCTATACTAATTACATTGTTGAATACAAGCTTGAAAACTTTATATTACACATACACTGGTTAAAGACGATGTGATTCACTTATATCACCTACAATCCACTTATATTATGACTTATTGGATAGCATTTTTGGCATGATCATTGATTATGTTTTGTCCAAAGTCCATAATTTCTTTACTTAGTACATTATTAAATACAAGCTTGGCAACTTTAATACACACATCTGTCAAACACTATACAATTCCTTATTATGATTAATCTTTGACATATCAAAATATACATTCCTGTGCCTCTAAGAACAAATGGTTTGAATAAATACATACACATTTCATTGTAACAACTTTTTTCATGCTTCTTTAGTGAAAATAAAAAAGACAATCCAATTACAGTATTTAAATTGAGGCATATAAATTCTACAAATTCATTCTCATTCAATTATTTCAAATCTAATGGATTATTTCATGTGTTATACCTCATCTATCTTAAACTCTAAATCAAATGAGCTTCACTGTTCACACAAGAATGAACTCTAGATAAGAGTTTTATTGCATGAAGCATGAGCGCCTACAAGGCAATGAGTGCTATTAAGGACCTTATGAAGAGAAGAACCTTAGTAAAAATGAGTAAGATGTAAAAAACCAGTAGCTGCAATATAATTAATTGAACTTTAATGATGCCTTGGAGGAGGAGAAATGACTGATAGTAGGCTGAGGAGACCCACTTGAGGAGTTGAAACACAAGCATGAGCATGTACCGCATTGAGCCTCATTAAGGACCTTATGAAGAGGAGAACCGTAGTAAAGATGAGTAAGATGTCAAAAATGAGTAGTTGCAACATAATTAATTGAACTTTAATGATGCCTTAGAGGAGAAGGAATAGGCTAAGGATGGCCTTAGACCCACCTCAGTAGCTATGAATGATTGATGTTGTTGAATAGTAGGGATTAGTGAGAATTATGTTTAAGCTTATCACAGGGTGAGTAAAGTGCATTAGCCAAATTGATATAATAAGGATGTATTACTTTATATAGGATTAATCTCATGGGATAGGTCTTGGCGAGTATATGAATAAATCTTTAACTAGGTCACCTCCATCAAATTGAGTTTTTCTCACCTTCTTGGTTCGCGGGCTTATATATATCCATAGAAGAGGGGAAGGGATAAAATCCAAAGGAAAGCCAAAATAGTGATGTGAGACTATAGCCAAGTCCTTTGGTAGATTTACCTTATAAGGGACAAGATAAGCTTGTTGTGGATACATGGGGGTAGTTTAGTTCACCTTGTGTCCACATGCCAAGGACACCAAGTGGGGCCCATCTTCTTTGCAACCTTGGATATAAGGGAGGACTATTATGCAATGACATGATACTTGATTGAAGACCCAAGTGGTTCCACAATTCAGGCTCTTGTGGCCATAGCAATCTAAAGTATGCATAAGAGCATTGAATGAATACTAAATGAAATGAGTACATGCTAATATTTAAAGTGAATTGTATCACCCATAGTGAACAATTTATCTATGCTTAGTGCCTTGATATTGATAGTTAGGTTGTGTTTGCTCCAAATCACTATGGATTGATATGTGGACCAATTGATGAATATCAAATAAATGCTTGGAGAATAACTTTGCATTTGAGATATCTTGGGCAGCTTAGAATATCTAGCCTTGAAGGTGGGAGCTTGCATGGCCAAATCTAAAAGAAGGGTTAGTTGATGGCCCTAGTGACTCTCAAAAGGACTCTAGCTTATATAAGGGTGTAAAACTCAATTATAGGCATGTTGAATATAAGGCAAATACTCATCCAAATATTGAGTAATATATTTTAATTATTTTAACCAAAATATGATTCACAACCTTAATCTAGCCATCCATTTGAGGTTTCCATGTAGTATAAGTCTTGAGACAAGTGTTCATGGCTTACTATAAAGTTGTCTAAAAGATGATAAAAATCTAGAATATTGATCACAAAGGATGGAAGAAGAAGCCCACATTGTACTCCAATAGGGGTAAAAAATCTCTTGGTTACTTAAGGGGCTAAACATGTCTTATCGATGGTAATAAAGATGGCCATTTACAAAATATATTGATAACTACTGTAATGTGGCCATGCTAATGCTACATGTTGCCTTTGTGTTGAGTAAAGGCCCAATATAAAGTCCATGTAAATGGGATCTCAAGGTCTTGAGGGTAGTTGAAGAGATTGATATAGTCAATTTTTCTTTACAAAAGACTTAATTAGTTGAAATGCCCACATCCACAACTAGCCTATAGATATCATGCGTCATATTAGACCAATGAAATACCTATGTAGATGTGCAAGAGTTGGTTGACATCCAAAATGAAAAATTGTCAAACTGGTATGATCCTCTTTGATTAGTTGCACTCTTCAAGGACCTTGAGGCACTCAAATTTCATTCAACTTGTACAAAAATTCTTTCTCAAGGTGGTAATCAAGCCATTATTCTTTGTTTTGCTAAGTAGAGGCTCTTATCGCTTCAAGACTATCTTAAAAATCATTGTCAGAAACATAAAGAGAGCACCAAATTTGGATTCAATGTTTCAATGAATAATCCCAAACACTTAGTGCATACATTGCTACTTGAGGTGGTAATGTGTGGTACATTACAACATGTCTTGGGGGCTTTAATATCTACTCTTAAGTGGTACTTTTACAATCATAAGACAAGGTCTTATTGACATTCTTCTCTATTGATGAAGACTCTTGTTGTTCTTCAATTTGTAATCTGCTTCCTTGTGTCCTAGCTTTTTGCAATGGTTACAATTTGGCTTGTTATTGAATCTAATTTCACCCTAATGGTGACTCATCCATTCACAATGGTATAACACTTATTAGTTGCTTGTTCAAGAGTTCTTGTTCTTCATACTTGTTGCTATTTGTTGACGTAGTTTCCTTCCAGTTCTCTTTCTTTCTCAAGTAGAGATGACACATGATCCTTGTGTTAAATTAGGAATATTTTTCAAAGTTGTTGTCGATGCACTCTATTCCCTAGGCATAATTTTTAGGAGAATTGTGAGTGTATCATGAGATAGTGATCAATTTCTTTGCTAAATGAGGTGCACAGAGCTCCATGGAGCTGTTGCCTTGCAAGGGTTTGTTCTATGTACGTTCTCTCTTCTCACTTCTACCAAAGATATGCTATGTATGTGTTTAGATTCAATAGTCCTATCAATAAATGAAGCATACAATTGACTCCATAATTTAGATAAAAAAAGTTATATATGAGACAAGGGAAAAAATATTTGAGAAAACTAAATTGAGTGTTTTGACAAAATTGTAACAAAATTGAGAATTTTCTTAATATTAGCACAAAATTCCTACAAAATTGAGAATTTTTACTAATATCGAGTTTGCAAAAAAGCCCACAAATTTTGTATAAAAGTATCAAATCCATCAGATAGTCCAAGTTTTGAGGTTAGGGTCTAATTACCTGCCACCATCCAAATAAATCATATGTTAGAACAATATAGCTTAATCTGGATAGATGGGTAATGCATGTGCTCCTTGGCTTGTTATGCTTTACGTATGAACAAGAATAGTCCTCCAATTTCTAGACTATAAAAGTCTAATGATATCATAATCAAATAAGTACAATGATTAATCCGTCTTCTATAAAAATTAAAATTAAAAAGGGGGTTAGTCCACACCCTAGCTAAGTATAAGGCAAACCTTGATACACAAGAAAATGGTAACTTTAAACTTTTTCATGCTCAAACAACATATAAATAAGTTGATTTATACAATAAGATAGCTTCATTTAACGTAGGAGTAAATTAATTAAGGATAGCAATCACTTAGATAAGAAAAAAAAGGGGGAGATTAAATGTTAAAAGAGGAAAATTTTGATTAAAGAAAGAAATAATTAAAAAAGAGAGGAAGCTAAGAGGCAAATGACTTAGATAAGAAAAAAGAGGAACATAAGAGGTAAACAATGATTAGAGATAGAAAGAGAGAGAGAGAGAGAGAGAGAGAGAGAGAGAGAGAGAGAGAGAGAAGAGAGAGAGAGAGAGAGAGAGAGAGAGAGAGAGAGAGAAAGAGAGAGACAGAGAGACAGAGAGAGAGATGTACACACACACACACACACACACACACACACACACAAATGTGCACAAGCACACACACAAATGTGTACACACATGCACATAAGAAAGGAAAGACTAAGCATGCCAAGTTGCCAAAAAATGCCAAGAAAATACTGCAGCCACTTACAAGAAAACATGTATACATACACAAATATATGTATGTAGAGGGAAAACACCAGAGTAAGCCACAGGCCACAAAGTGAACAAAGTAATAAAACCAAACCAAATGAAAATGCATACTGTGAGCAAGGTTGTGGTGTAAGAGAAATGTGCACACATACACCAATATGAAGCAGTGGAAATCTTCTTCTTGCCTTTTATATGTGAGCAATTCTCTTAGGACAGAGCAGGCACTACTATCACTAGATGTGGACTTTGATTATCATTTCTAGAGCTAGGCAATGGGCGAGAAGCATGACTAGTGACAGGTCAAGAGGCAAAAAGCACCAAAAGCCGAGGAAGGCAGTAAGAGGGAGCCAATTATTAGCTAATAAAGTGAGCAACTAAGCAAGAGTAGAAGCACCAAAGTTAGAGAGTGCAACACAAAGGAGCCATGAAACAAAGTAGAGAGGTTTGCAAGGAAAGATATAGCATCAAGTGGAGAAGGGAGCTCTACGTAAAGGGTGCACATAGATGCCTAAAAGAAAGGTTAGCATGAGAGGGTTGTGACAAAATATGAAGAGGGGAGAGGAGAAGAGTGGAGATGAGGAGAGAGGGCACAGCTAAAGAGCACACCACACATGACTAACTGTACACTATATTTAGTTGAAAATTTAGAATATATACAAACCCATTTAGGGTTAGGGTTAGGGGATCTAACCCTTTCCTTTATAGCACTCTGTAACATTAGTGCTATGCACATATGATCATGTGATGGTGCTATGCACACATGATCACATGATGTTGAGTGTGAACTCTCAACACCTTCCCTCAAGATCAACATCATGAAGTAGGCCTTCCCTCAAGATGATGATTCTGGGGAATTGAAGAAGGAATGAGCATTACATTCCATCACACCCCTTTAATGGGAATGTCCTTCCTCTTCGTCAAACCAAGAGCTAATCGGTGTTTCACGAAAAGCTCTTTACCGAGTGGTTTGGTAAATATGTCTGCAACATTCTCTTTGCTATCACAATGCTGTAGTGTGATGTCACCAAGTAATACTCTTTCTCTGATGAAGTGCAATAATACTCTTTCTCTGATGAAGTGCTCTTTGACATCAATATGCTTTGTCCTAGAGTGATATACTAGATTTTTGGCCAATGCTTGAGCCGATTGATTATCACAGTATATTGTTGTTGGCTTTGACTCATCAAAGTAATCTGTTTTTAACAATAGTCTTTTGAGCCATATAGCCTCACATGCACCTGTAGTGCGTGCTCTATATTCTGATTCAGTCGAAGACAAAGAAACAATTGGTTGTTTGTTTGACAACCATGATATAGCACCTTGACCAAGGAAAAATGCATATCCTTGTGTCGATCTCCTAGTCTCATGATCTTTGACTAACTGCCCTACTGTAGGTAAAAATGTAACTGCTTTCATAGATGATAGCCTCTTATCAGACTCAATTGAGTGGTTGAGTACCCATGCTCTAATTGGGCACTTGCTTGGACCCCCTTTAGCTGTTATTAAGAGTTGGGTAAGGACAAATTGGGTGAGGAAATGGCTTATGGTAACTAACATAAGATTCCTTAGAAAGGGATTCTTTGTCTTCCTCTTTGAGAAACCTAGCATGCTGCTAGTGCCTTGCAGAATGGTCTTTAGACTATCACGCATCAACCTTTATATCTTGAATGGTGGTCCCATGACTTCTCACCTAATCATCCTAGGTCTACTATGACCCCTGTCTAGGTAGAGCTCCTTGAAACTTTTTTTTTGCACAAAAAAAAAAGAACTCCATGATCTTCCTCTCTCCCTATACAATCAATTATATTTCTTGTGCAGTGGTCTAGGAGAGGTTGTTGATGTTGAGAAGGAAAATTTTGTTAACCCTAGGGGCAATCCTTAGGTACTCTTGTAATTTTTAATAGGAGTGGAAGTGTGTTTAGAGAGCAACAACTCCTATCCAAGGATGTTCCAGATTCTTGCTTCCTATGTGGCTTGGCTAGCCATGCTATTAAAAACAACCCTCAAAAGAGGGCTAAACATAAGCCTAGTGCTACCCTTAACCCCAAAGAGCCAAGAGTCATAGAAAAGTAGTTACCCAAGCCTCCTAGCTCTGTAGCTAAGGTTAGTCCTCAAGTGGGAACTTCCTCTTTTCCTAAAACATATGGGATAAAGGTAAGGAAAAGATGCCCCCTACTATCCTTTGAAAAAAATTTTTTGAGGCTCTGGCTAACAAACAAATTAAGGATTGGATTAATGAAAACCAAAATGATGACATGGACATTCGGTTGAAGCAGGTTGGTCTAAGGGCTTTGAAGATGACATTAACAGAGATGATGCCATGACCAATACAAGGTTAAGTGAGGAAGAGTTTAAAGGTGAGTACGATGTTCCCAATGTAGGAGAAAAAGATGAACATGATGTTCTTAATTCAAGTCAAGGTAAAGCTTTCACTCTAGTCTAAAAAAAGAGAAGAATGTCTTAGGCAAATGTTTCCTCACCTCAGGTGAATAGCCCAAATCCCAGGGCTAAAAAGGGGCAAAGAAATAATGGTAAATAAATAGATTTCTTTTTTTTCTTTGAATGTTAGAGGGCTTACAGACCCAGGTAGAGGTTAGGAATTGGCTCATTGGCTGAAATATAACAACCTTTCCCCTAGTTTTATTGTTTTACAAGAGGTCAAAGTTACTGGTGGGCTAACTCTAGAAAGTAGACTGAAAGTTGTGGATAAAAGAAGGGTTTAGTATTTCACAAACCATGAGGACATGAGGAAGGTAAGGGAGGAACTGTTGTAGGGGTTTTGTCTCATTACAACAATGGTACCACCAATGTTGTATTGGGTGCTAATAATAGATGGATCTTGCTTAAATGTCCCCTTAAAGACCACAACTTCAACTTAATTTTTATTTATGCCCTAAACAATATTCAGGATAGAAAGGCCACTTGGGAGTCTCGACTGGACATAGATGGCAATGCTTTTACTTTGGGAGACTTCAATATGGTTGAAGACAATGCGGACAGATGGGGGATAGTCATCAAAGGAGGTGAGCTCTCAACATGGGAAGATTTCAAAGAGTCTCTATGCCTTGTGGATTTTGGCATCAAAGACAACTTTACTTGGTGCAATAGTCAAATAGATGTGAGTAGGAGGAAGGCTAAACTAGATAGAATCTATGTCTCTTAGGATCTACTCAGTCATGCTAGTTTTAGTAACAATCAGGAGACTTTCTCTTCTCTCTACCTCTATGACCACAAACCTGTACTTCTTACTTGTGACTTTGGACTGGGTCACAAGTCTTCTTCTTGGTTCAAAGCTAATCCCAAGCTTTTTGAGATGAAAAGTGTTCAAGAGAGTGTCAAGACTATCTGGTAGAGTGTCTTTACTGATGTTATAAATTATTTTATTGCTTGGGTTATAGGAATTGACCATACTCAAGAGTTACTAAAAAAGGCTAGAAGAGACAGGGCTAAAATCAGGAGCTAGAAGAATGGACAAGTTGCAGACTACAATGAGTACTACTTGCCAAGTAGGGGGATCCTCAAGCTCAGTTTGATCTTTTGATAAAAAGAAAGGAGGTCATGAGGCAAGATAAAATTATCCTCAATGATTCTAAAGTGTACTTCAGGGACTGGTGGGTAGGTAAGGTGGACAGACCCTCTAGGGAATACTTTAAACTGATAAGAAGAAAAAGAGAAAATGAAGAAGTACCCCTACTTAGAAAGGCAGATAACACTCTTGTTTCTTCCTCTGAAGAGAATGTGGAACTTATTCAATTACATTTCAAAAGTTTACTGTCCTCCACAATAATCCCTGATGAAGAGGTAAATAGAGTTAGGGACATTTGCAGACTTGCTAAATAGAGGACTTTGAACAACTTTGACAATGTTGTCTACCTTGAAAACCTCCTCTCCTTAGAGGAGCTCAAGGAAGCAGTCAAAGTAATGTCAGATTGCAAAACACCTGGTGAAGATGGACTTCCAATAAAATTCTAGAAGGTGTTTTGGGAAATAGTTGGACCTTACCTTCTGCTTCTCTGGCGAGAGAGTGTCAGAGATGAGGCCGTTGCTCCTCATATTAATGGTGGTGTCATCAAGCTGATACCTAATGATGGGGATGAAGAGGAGCTCAAAAATTGGAGACCTCTTACTATGCTTAATTGTAGCTACAAGATCTTTGCCAAAGCACTTGCTTTGAGAATTCAAAAAAGAATGGAATCTTGGATCCTTCAAGAGCAAAAAGGCTTCATTAAAGAGGAGACACTTATTAGAGACCATAATTAATAATTGGGAGGGTTGTGAGTATGCAAAAGAGACTAAGTGGGATATTTGATATCTCAAGGTTGATTTTGACAACAGGTTATAATGGGACTTTGTTATTCAAGATCTCATAGACACGGGCCTTGGCCATTAGTATATTTATTTCATAAGACTTCTACTTACTAATGCCTCAACTAAGATATGTGTAGATTGAGCTATGAGCCAACCCTTTTCTCTTAAAATATCCATCAAATAGGGCTGCCCCATAGTTCCTCTTTTATTTGTTATAGCTACTAACTCTTTGGGGTGGCTTCTCTAGAGTCATAGAAATCTGGAGACCTGAGAGGTATAGAGCCCCCTTCTAGAAAATAGTTGATATGCCAATAGTTTGCATATGACACCAACCTTACACCAAGGAACAATGATTAGGTATCGAAATGGTAATGGACTATTTAGATACTTTTTACAAGGCCTTTGGATCCAAGATCAATCACATTAAGACTAGATATGCCACTTTAAGAGGAGAAGATCAAGAAGTCCTAGAGGAACTTGGATGTCACAGAATTAAGCAAGGTACTATTTTCAAAATACTGGGGATACCTTTGGGGTTTGACATTTCAATGAAGCAGAGGTGGGATTGGTTCATGGATAGATTCCAAAAAAAGGTAGAGAAATGGAGAGGATTCTAAGCTAATTTAGCTGGTGCAGACGGCTTGTCCTTAATCATTGCATTTATCCCATTGGTATTTTCTACCTAACCTATTAGTCCCCCTCCCAGACAGGTCTTGATAGATTCATTAGAATTTGTAGATCTTTCCTTTGGGGTGGGAATAAAAAGATAGCAAAGGTTAAATGGAGCTTCTGAATAAAACCTAAAGAAGAAGGTGGACTAGGTATCATAGACATTGAACTAACTACAAGAAAGCTCTCAACCACCTAGGTCACAGAGCCCTCAATTGGAAAAGCTATCCTACCATATCTGCTATCTACAACCATGAGCCCTGCAAGGCTAAAGGGATCCAACTTTGGCAGTCCTTATGGAAGGCATTTGAGGAAATCAAATGTCGAATTGTGTTCTTAGGCAAAGGGGCTTTTATGTCTTTAGACTCCATATGGGCCTCAACAATATTTAGAAGCTCTATTCTCATTGATGAGGATTTCTTAATGGCTTGCTACTTATTCAAGAAAGGTTTGTAGAGTTGTGGACAAATTTGGAATAGAGAAGAATATAGATGGAAGACTTGGGTTGAGATAAGAAGGGAATTCACTCCCAAGAACTAACATCAGGGTCTAGTCTCATGAATAGACTTCAATTGTGGGAAGAAGACACACAATAGAAGGGAGGGACCTTTCTGGTGCACAGTAGGGAGTTTAGCTAGATTGGGAGCTCCTCTTTTTTTCCTATCCCTACTCCTATTGGGGACATTGATGATCTCTTTAATATTTTAAATACAAGATGGAATTTCATGACTAAAAATTCAAACGGAAGGTTAGATTTAGCTCCATTTGGTTGAAAAGTGTCCCTGATAAAATGTCTACTCTTTTATGGATGATCTTACACAAGGTTGGAAAAATGTAAGAGGTTTGAGGATTGTCAAGGATAAAGGTAAATCCATGAGATGCTCTGGCCTCAATGAAGACATCTTTCATCTTTGTTGCTTATCCCCAAGCTAGAAGAGTTTGGAGGATTATATAGGTAGAAACAAGTGAATTTGTCAATCTGAAAGCAATCCTATTAGGTGATGTTGCAAAGACAAAGCAAGACACTTGGGCACCTAGTTAATTTGGAATTAATGTGAGTGGGATATTTTAGGGGTGGATGCAATGAAAAAAGAGGGGGGTTATTAATTAGATGAGTGCAAGTAAGAAGAGGTTTAGACAAAGAGGAAAAAGAGAGGGTTTTGAAGAGAGCCTTAAACATATGTATTTTGTAAGATAAAGGAGAGTAAGATTAAGGGAAGGAAAAAACAACTTTAGTCATAAGAACAAAGAGATCAAAGAGAAACAATTTTAATCAGAAGAAAAAATTAATATTAGTTATAAGAATCAATGAGGAGAAAAGGAAGAGATAAGGGGGACTAGGAGAAAACAGTTAGAGAAGTTAGGATGAGTGGTTGTAATTTAGAGGATAAGAGAAAAAAAGTAAGGAAATAAATAAAGTAAACTAGGAATTACTGTAAAGAAAAGAAAAGAAAAAAGAGGGTGAATGGTAAGGCATTAAATACAAAGGCAACCCCTTACTCTCACTGTGGCCATGGCTTGCCAAAGGGTAAGGGGAGGGGTAAGGATAGAGGAAGAGTGGACGGGTGGTGGGAGAGCAGACCGATGATGGAGGACAAGCGAATGAGAGCGGTGCGACAGTGGAAGAGCGGACGAGCCGCGATGGATGAGATGGGAGACAGATGATGACGGAGGAAAAGCAACAGATGGATTTGTGAGATAGAATATAGGAAGAGGTAGACAGCGACAAAGGAAAAGAAAGAGATGGATTTGTGAGATAGAGGATTTTTTGTACGACCCCTCATGAGAAATGGAGCAATCTCGCTAAACTATGATAAGATAGATGTTTTACAGATTTGATTGTAATAGATTACATAGGTATTGTTTTCCTAAGTAGCTTCATACTTGGTAATATATTTAAGGATTTTTCACATTTTATTTTTTTGACTTTCTAATACTTTCTTAAACCTATGACAACCCTAGTTTTTGGGTGTGTATTTATCAGCCGCCAGTTTAGAAGCCAATTTTACCATCTTAGAGAATAATCTAATTTTGATACCCATAATGGTGTACTTAGTAATAGTCAAAGTAATTTTCAACTCACTATCTGAAATTTTTACTAGTTATTCACACCTTTGAAGAAATGCCTGAGATGAATGTTCATTTGACTTATAAGGTGACATGGATAACAACTATGCTCTAGCAATGAAGCATGTCTTTCCTTCACACATTGAATTTTTGTGGTTTGTGTTGGATGGTGGCAGGTGAGCTAGAGTATTTCTCTTGCAGGTTCATGAATTAAAGTCTCTGGCATTAAAGTACTTTACTTTTCTTCTATTGTTCATGAGAGTGCTCTCAACGGAAGCAAGAACGAAAGAGGGAGAGAGAGAGACAGAGAGCCACACAAGTTTTGGTGGGTGCAGAACCACCCTAATCTTCTTTTTCATTCATTTATATATGTGTTTGAGTATTGTACATAACCGGGGTGAAGGCATAGTGACCTTTAACCCCCACAACCTCCCACTTAAAGGACAATGTGCCTTTAAGGGAGAACAACCAGTGAGCATACTATCCAATGCTGCCCATCAATACACGACAATACTCAAACCGCTGACTAGGTAGACTCTTCGTCAGCATATCTGCAGGGTTATCATCTGTATGAACCTTGACAAGCTCTATGCGCTTGTCCTCAAGTACCTCCCTGATGAAATGGTACCTGACCTCAATGTGTTTGGTCTTTGCATGAAAGACCGGATTCCGTGCTAGCTGAATAGCACTCATGGAATCACTATGCAATGTCGGTACACCTGTATGAATACCCAAATATCCCACTAGCCGATCAAGCCATATAGCCTCCTTGTAACCCTCTGTGGCTGCAACATACTCAGCCTCTGTGGTAGACAAAGCCATGCACTTCTGTGCACGAGACATCCACGACACTGCAGCACCTGCAAAGGTGAACACATAACCAGAAGTGGATCTCCTACTATCCACATGCCCTGCATAGTTTGAATCTGTGTACCCAAGTACAGGCATGTCTCCTTTACCAAAGCAAATGCACATCTCCTTGGTACCCTTTATGTACCTCATGATGCACTTAACTGCCTCCCAATGCCTCTTTCGTGGATTAGCCATATACCGGCTAACAACTCTCACTACAAATGCAATGTCTGGTCTAGTAGCTATCATAGCATACATAAGACTCCCAATCGCTGATGCATAAGGAACCTTGGCCATCATGGCCCTCTCCTCTTCTGATTTGGGACTATCTGTATGACTCAATTTCACATATGGAGGCAATGGAGTACTCACTGCCTTCCCCCCCTCCATATTGAAACACTGCAATACTTTTGTAACATACTCTTTTTGTGAAAGCCAAAGGAGTTTCCTACTCCGATCACGCGTGATGCGCATACCAAGAATATGACCTGCAAGTCCCAAATCCTTCATATCAAAGGCCTCATGCAACTTGGCCTTTGAAGCATCTAACTCATAAGTATTCTTGCTAGCCAATAGCATATCATCCACATATAGTGCCAAGATTATCAGGCTATTATCCTTAGCCCTTTTAGTGTAGAGGCAGTGATCAATTTCACTCCTTCTACAACCCTGGGACCGAATGAAAGCATCAAACTTCTGATACCATTCTCTAGGTGCTTGCTTAAGACCATAGAGACTCTTCTTCAGTTTGCAAACTAAATGCTCTTTGCCCTTTTCTTCAAAGCCTTCCGGCTGCACCATGTAAATTTCCTCATGCAAATCCCCATGCAAGAAAGTTGTCTTGACATCCATTTGCATAAGCTCCATATCCTCTAATGCCACTAGTCCAAGCATGTATCTAAGTGTGGTCATCTTCACAACCGGAGAGAATATCTCATCAAAGTCCACACCCTTCTCTTGCTTGAACCCTTTAGCAACCAAACGGGCCTTGTACCTAGGCACATCATCACCTGTGACCTTCATTTTGTAGACCCATTTACATGGCAATGCTTTCTTTCCATGTGGCAAAGAAACCAAGTCCCAAGTCTTATTCTTCATAAGTGAACTCATCTCTGATTGCATAGCATACTCCCACTTGCGTTGATCCTCACGCATCATAGCCTCTTTGTAGCAAGAAGGCTCCCCGCAATCAGTAAGCATCACATAGTCTACCCCTGGAACAAACCTATCAGGTGGTCTAGACACTCTAGATGATCTTCTCAAGGGCATTTCAGCTTGCTGTCCCACTTGCATATCAGCCACATTTGGCTCATCATTTCCACCAATAGATGATCCATCATCTACCCTTGATTGTATACCTGTGGGAGTACTTGGTGGTACCATTTCTTGCACATTTGGTGCATGGACAGCTTGCTGTCTATCAACATAGGCAGGTGGATTCACATCCTGGAAAGTGATTCTCCTCATTTCCACATCCCTCATGGGTGCCTTATGCATCTTCTTCTCATTGAAGGCCACATCATGGCTGCGTATGATCTTCTTTGCTTCTGGATCCCAGAGACGATAGCCCATCTCTCCACTTTCACCATAACCTAGAAAGATGCATTTCCTAGACTTAGGATCTACCTTCTTTCGAAGCTCTTTTGGCACATGTGCATATGCCTCACACCCAAATATACGCAAATGAGAGTAAGAGGGCTTCTTTCCACTCCATGCCTCTTCAGGAATACCACCATCCAAACTCTTACTAGGTGATCTATTGATCACATGCACTGTAGTCTTCATTGCCTCAGCCCAAAAACCACCAGAAAGACTTGCATTGGAAAGCATGCATTGGAACCTTTCTTGAATGGTACGGTTCATCTTTTCTGCAACTGGATTTTGCTCTGGAGTACGAGGGGATGTAAGCTCCCTCTTAATCCCACGAGTATCACAGAAATGCTAAAAGTCATGAGAGAGATACTCTCCACCATTGTCAGTCCGTAGGCATTTAAGCGTTCTACCTGACTGATTCTCAACCAAGGCCAGCCATTTCTGAAATACCTGGAATACATCACTCTTCCGAGCTATAGCATAAGCCCACACTTTCCTAGTTGCATCATCAATGAATGTCACATAGTATTCAACCCCGCCTAATGACCGTGTAGGCATGGGACCACATACGTTTGAATGCACCAAATCAAGCATTTCAAACTCTTTCTTTCCCCTTCTTTTATGGGCTGATTTAGTCTGCTTCCCATAGAGAAAGTGCTCACAAAATTCAAAATCAGAGAAACTCAAATGCGGTACATAACCCAAACGGCATAAGAGTTTCATTCCATTCTGGATCATGTGCCCCAACCTGCAATGCCACAAAGAAGTGCTTGGCTGTTTGGTTATTGCAACAACATGATCAAATACCCTGGATACATGTAAGGGATATAAAGTCCCACACTTGGCACCCCTAGCCAAAAGCATAGAGCCCTTTTGAATTTTCCAACTTTGAAAGCCAAAAGTGGTGTGAAAACCAGCATCATCTAGCTGACCCACTGAAATAAGACTCTTGGACAACTTAGGCACATGTCTCACATGTTTCAAAACAAATGCAGACCCATTTGCAAAAGAAAACTTTATGTCACCTGCTCCCACTATGTCACATGCATAGTCATTTCCAAGATGCACACAACCTGTCTTTCCACTATCATAAGTGGAGAACCATTCCCTATGGGGAGTAACATGGAATGAAGCACCAGAATCTAAAATCCAATCCTGGGAATATGCATCATCTGAAGTGGTAAGCAACTCTGTAGATAAACTAGACATGAAGAGAACATCATTGTCACTATCATGTGTGACTGCATTGATCTCCTCGATCTTCACTTTTCCTTTGTCCTCCCTTGGACTCTCTTCCTTTTGATTTGCTCCCCAATTTGCATTCTTTTTCTTATCCTTTTGCTCTCTTTTCAACTTGTAGCAATCCTTTTTCATATGGCCCTTCTTGCCACAATGGTAACACTCAATGTTCCGTGCCCTGGATTTGCTACGAGACTTCCCTCTTTCTTGGGACTTCCCCCTGAACTGTGATCTGCCCCTTTGCACATTTAAGGCTACATCCTGCTTGTTGCCATCCATAGACTTCCGTCTAATCTCCTCGGCCAACAAGCTACCCACAACATCATCAAATTTCAGTACTCCACCAGGTGCAGAGTTACTGACAACTGTACGGAAGGTATCCCATGAGGATGGCAATGAACATAAGAGAAATATTGCCTTAGTCTCCGCATCAAAATTCATCTTCTGAGCCTGAAGCTAGCTGAAAATAATATTGAATTCATTCAAGTGAGAAGCAATGGAGACCCCTTCCTTCATCTGCAGCTCAAACAACCTCTTCATGAGGTAAACTTTATTAGAGGCAGTTTCCTTCTCATACGTGGCACACAGTTTCTTCCACAAATCTTAAGTAGTCTGCTCATTTACTACTGTGAAATAAACTGACTTTGCAAGATGAAGTCTAATAGTAGACTTTGCTAATGCATCAAACTCATTCCAATCATCCTCAGACATATTTGCAGGCTTAGCTTCAATCCCTGCCAAGGGTTTAATCTGCTTCTTTTGAATAAGCACATCCCTTATTTGTTCTTTCCACAAAGAAAAGTTTGTCCCATCAAACTTTTTAATGCTGAAAAACTCCTTTTCAGACGTGGAAGAGGATGCCATGATGCAAATGAAACAAAATCCCAAATGCTAGTGCCTGCAAGAGAGAATCACACCAAATACTAGGTGCACCCAAATGTGTATGCCACAATAGAGTGAAATATCACCAAAATTCAAAGCTCAAAGCATCAAAAGATGCATCTGACTCATGTGCATATACTATGCATCCATATGAGCAAATCTGGCCCAAAAGAAAATGCCAGTAAGTGCCAAATGACTCAAGCATAAACACCGTCCACTGGCATATGCATCAATAATATCTCATCCAAGAGAGCATAGCACTATCAGTGCATCACCTGCAATGTGTCAAAGCTGTCCCTCAGCTTAAAATAGCATCCATGTGCAAAGCGTCCATAAAAATAGCATCCCACAAGGCAATTTGTGCCTATCAGTGCATCCAATAAGGATTGCAATGCATCCAAATGGCCTATAAATCATCCACTGCAACCCAATGCATACCACGAATGAGCGCACACTGCTCAAACTGCAACCAGAGTGATCTGCATAAGGTATGCTCAAGAAATCATAGTCCTACGGTAATGAGTGCTACTGAAAATAAAACCTGAGATGCCTCAAAACATGGGCGCCATTGCATAATCGGACTCAGCAAGAAAATCTGCAAATATCTCTCTTCTGCCAGAACTCCAAAATCCCAACCGATGAGTGAGAAATGGGAGTCAACACTTATCCACTGCCATGTGGCATAAATCTAAGGTTTCAAAACCTTAGAATGAAAAATGCATAACAGAGAGACGAAATCGAATACACAGAGATCTATAACTCTGAAAATCCTCCACCGAATTGCGCAAGAACTGATAGGTAGGGGTTTTTGGGCGTCCGGAACGCAATGGGACAGACGGTTGAACCGTGGTCTCAATCACTGGGTCCAACACACGGACTCAAAAACGTTTTTGGAAACAGAGCTGTTTGTAAACTCCACCGGAGTGCGAATGATGAGCAACATAGAAGATTTAGGACCTCCTGAGTCCACTGGAACTGACAGATCTGCAAATGGTTGCTCCAAACTTGAGTTCCAACACCCGAGCAAAAACCGCAGGAACTGACACAGTGAGTCAGAAATCCACTGAAATGATCCCAGATTCAAGAATGAAGGTGTTTCCAAGCTCCTAAAGTAATGTGGATACCAAAAGCAAGCAATAGTTGCCTCTGCAAGTCAATACGGAGTCTCTGTCATCGAACGGAATAGGGAAAAGCTCAAAAAACGACTTTTTCTTTGAAAGCTCTTAACAGGCTCTCAAAACCACTTCACAAAGCCAAAGTGACTTTTCCAAAGGTTCCTCCAAGGTCTCTGCACACTCGGATGCAAGTAAAGTCACCCACAAAGCTTCCCACAAAGCTTCTCCTTCCTCCCACAGAGCTAGTGAGCTTCAAGCATTCACGCACGCTTAGCTAGATCACCCGGGCTCTGATACCAGTTGAGAGTGCTCTCAACGGAAGCAAGAATGGAAGAGGGAGAGAGAGAGATAGAGAGCCACACAAGTTTTGGTGGGTGCAGAACCACCTTCATCTTCTTTTTCATTCATTTATATATGTGTTTGAGTATTGTACATAACCGAGGTAAAGGCACAGTGACCTTTAACCCCCACAGTTCATAAGGGATCTGTCATGTGGACTACTTTTATGACTACTGTAGGAAAGCTCGAACATTTTTGGGCATATTTTTGCTATTTATCTTTGCCTGCTATTGGGTTTCCCCTTTAACATGGTGATACAAAGTAAAATGAAAATTTTTTGGGACCTTATGATGGATATATATATAATTTTGACAAAGGCAACAATCAAGATAGTTTTTAAATAGTTAACTTTTATTTTATGCAAGTAATGGGATGGACACTTCATGTAGTTACTTAGTTGTACTTGGTACATCCTAGCCAACTTGTATCAAATGAATCAAATCCTAATGATCCACATGTAGAATAACTTTGCTAGCCTCTCAAGTGTATCCCCCTCGGAAGACGTAGATGTTTCTTTTTTTTAAAAAGGCTCCTTGGACCTCAGCTTCTTTACCTTTCTCCTTTTTTGCTTACTCTTCTTTCTCTTTTTCTTGTCCTTGTCATCGAAATCCTCTGATTCAGAGTCATCCTCTTTGGTATTTGAATCATCCTCCTCCTCACTTTCGGATTCCGAATCTTCATCGGAATCAAATTTGGAGTTTGAATGCCTTGAATCTCTTCTTTTCCTTCATTTTGTCTTCAACCTCATCATACTGAATCTTCTTTTGTCATGTTGTGCAGTTGCTACCATGTTGTCAAAGTTATCATCATTCAAGGTATCTCTCCCTGCCATGGCTCTTTGCAATGGTTTACTTAATCCTTTGCAGAAATAGTCTCCAAGCTATTCTTCACTCGTGGCCTTTGTCCTTCATCTAGTCTCTGGTTCTCTGGTTCAATTTCAAAACTTTTGGGCATAGTCTTTGACCAAGAGGTCCTTCTATTTCCATTCTCACAAAATTGCTTCCGGTGTCTTGTCTTGTCTGAATCTTGCTAAAAAGGCAGTCCTCAATGCTGCATAATCTGCAAAATGATCAAGGTCATATTGGATGAACCAGCTCATTGCCTTTCCAAACAATTGCTCCTTTTTCACAGCATCAGCTAGCTATCCATATCCACTTGCTAACCATTGGGTTTCGAACTGCTGCTCGATGTGGCTATCAGGGTCTTGATTCTTTTTGCCATTGAATATTGCTAAGTGGACTTTTGGATTCTGCATCATGATGGCTGGAATTCTTTGAGTAGCACGTTTTTCCTTGGTTGTGGTGGGAGAGGATTGTGTGGGTCTCGACAGTGACACACATGTCATGGGGATGTTGAAGAGGCCGATGGAGCCTCCACTCCAAGCTACTCCTTTTGAGAGAAATGCAAGGCACGAGCCATTCGCAAGTGTCACTCAAGCGGCCTTCGGATTGTTGCAATGTGTTTCCATGGAGAAAGAGGGAAGGGGGAGAGGGGATAAGGGAGGGAGAAGGAGAAGGGAAGAGGACAGAAGGGGGATGGAGTGGCAAACACAAGGGAACTACAATGGAGACAAGAGAACACCCAAAACACTAGGACTAGAGGCTCGGGGGGAGGCTATATCCTCCTCTTGTGTGCTTTGGATGCACACATCGTTAGTCATCAAAGGATTGCATGATGAATTGTGTGAGGGGGCACACCTCAAGGATTTCGCAGAGATGGAGGTGGGAGACCTCGAGCTGGCACTTCTAATGATGCATAAGTGCACTATCTGGTAGCTCCTAAAATGACTGCAAATCGAGGCACCACTAGACATCTTTAGGGGGGAAACAGTAGGGGACCTGGTGGAGCTTCATCATCTGCAATTGGCATGGGCTCCGGCTCTACTATGCCTGTTGGTGTTGTTGCTTTGACTACCAGTACAAAATTGGCTGCCTTAAGCAATGTGTTGAAGGCTGTGTCAGGAAGGTCGACCGGAGTTTTAGAAGAGATGGTTGGGGAGGTCCTATGCTATGCTGTGGTGGTGTTAGAGGCATTAGACGCATACTTGGGCAGTGTTGTCTGAGGGAGGGGATGTTGGGTGGGTTGGGCAGGATCCAAAGGAGGTGGTGGTGGAATTTCAATAGGAGGGGCAGTAGCATTAAAGAGGGAGATGGCTTCCTGGCCGTCTTACTTGGTGACTTCCTCGGGGTATGTAACATCAAATGTTTCAAAATTGCTCACCAAGGACTCAAGTTAGTTGCGCTTTCTTGATCTTGAGAGGGGCATACTAGCTGCTATTGCACCCTCCTGAGTGGCTTGCCTATTGGACACTTTTTCTTCCCCTTGCAAATCTTCGATGGGGATCTCGGAAGGCATGTGGATCATGGTAGACAGAGTGCTTTGGGAATCTGAGGGGCCCCAGTGGCCTATGGAATAGGGCAGGGTGGAGTCCCAAGTCTGTTTCAAACTTGAAGAACTCGTGTTCGGGCTCCATATAAAAGAAGAATGATAGTTGAGTGATGAGGGAGTCAGTGGACGAGGAAGAGCGGGAGGACATAAACAGGCTATTCTGGATGGGAGTGGAAGAGGGCAAGAGGCTGTGAGAATTATGGGCAAAATTTCCAAGAGTTTGGGGGAAATTGCTATGGTGATGACTCGATAGGATAAGGCCTATTTATATAGATTTTTCATCCCCACGGCCAGTGGGATCTTTCTATGGTGACAGGTCTATGGGGTAAGTCGATGGTGAGGCGCGGTACTACTTGGGTGACAATCGGTGTGATCTGGCATTGGCAACAATCGGTGGGATCCGAGATGGCAACGGTTGGTGGGATACTTGCAACGATCGGTGTGATCTGGCATTGGTGATGGTCGGTGGGATCCGGGATGGTGACGGTCAGTGGGATACTTCTTGAGCGGTGATCGGTGTGATCTAGCATTGGCAATGATCGGTGGGGTTC
Organism: Dipteris shenzhenensis; assembly: GCF_047967505.1. Classification (NCBI taxonomy): domain Eukaryota; kingdom Viridiplantae; phylum Streptophyta; class Polypodiopsida; order Gleicheniales; family Dipteridaceae; genus Dipteris; species Dipteris shenzhenensis. The sequence goes on along the minus strand of NC_141614.1, from coordinate 3,490,115 downwards.
GGGATGGGGATGGTTGATGGGATACTTCTTTGGCTAGGACCAGCGGGATACTTCTTTGGCCATGACCGTTGTGATCTGGCATTGGCAATGGTCGGTGGGATTTGCAATGGCGATGGTCGGTGGGATATTCTTGGGTGGCGATTGATGGGATACTCGATGGAGATGGTCAGTGGGATTTTGGGAGGGCGACGGTCAGTGGGATACTTCTATGGCAATGACCAGCGGGATACTAACTATGTAAAGAAGTAAAAGGAAGAGAGAGAGAGAGAGAGAGAGAGAGAGAGAGAGGAAGAGAGAGAGAGGGGGGGATGTGAAGGTGAGTGGGAGAGTGAGTGAGTGAGTAGAGTGCATTTGTGCCATGCGGGACTGATTGTGAGGCCAGCATGCAAGATGGTGAACAAATGCAAAAATGGACGTACTGACTCTAATCACCCAGTGCTAACCGTGTGCGTGTGTGTTTGGTAGGGACTGGTGGGCTACAAGTGCATGGGTTACGGGTGCATCGGGTGAGATGCCTACTGTACTGACTCACCTAGACCTAGACTCCATGATTATAGGGATGAGGGGTGGGTGGATGCCATACTACTGCATAGCATGCTAAAAGCCACGTAGAGTATGTGTTCAGCTTGTTTTTTACCTTGGGCACCAGAGGCACATTGGCATTGGGCTTAGTTGTTGCGGCGTGGTCTGTCTTCTTAGGGGAAGCGGGTTCTCGTGAGTCCACCCTTGGCACAGACCCTTGCTTCTGTGAATAGGTCGATACCGTTGGAGGGGGTACGTTTGCAATTAATTTCAAGGGTTTTCCATTAGAGGGAGGTTCTTGTGTAATGCCTTGTAGGGGAGGGGTCGATCCTTGCACTACTCCCTAGCTACCCTTGGCAAGATTTGTGTTTAGTCAGATTATTCGTGGTAATAGTGCGTACTTGGTATTTTGGAGCTAGCCTGCTTCATTTGGTTCATTGGTAGGTTCTTGTGGTGCTATATCTCGGGGAGACACAGGTTCTTGTGTTGCTACCTTCGGAACCTTCACGGCTTGCATCCTCTACTTCGAGACCTAGGCGACCTTCTTGCCTTGGCTGCCCAAGTAGTTGGTGTTGACCAAGTTGTTGGGGGGATGTGGCAGTGGATGAGGTGGATTGGAGCTTGGGGCTCGAAGCGCGAGTTGGCACTGTGGTCTTCTTCTTGTAATGGATGGTTTTGGAAGAGATGTCCTTGAGGCGCGACTGGAGTCTTTTGCACTACTTGGACTTCCTCTAGGTGTCAGGTCCGATTGAGGTGACATTGGGCATAGAGAATAGCCTCTTATACTTGCTGTTCACAAATTTCTTGAGTGGAGGACGATGGTGGTGGTGGTGGAGCGGGCAATGGCACCAGTTTACCACTACAGTTGGCTTTCTTCTCCCTTTGAGGTGGGACTTTTGTTGGGGTGTTGGAGGTGGCTGGGACTTCTAGTCCACCTTCTTGTGTAGCTTCGTTGTCGTGGGCCGGTGAGGGTGGAACTGAAGGAGTAGGACTTCTGGTCCACACAGTGGGACTACCACTATTCTACCACCATTTGTGAGGGAAGCAGTCTGGGTGCACCAATTGATTTGATAGTTCATGGCATAGCACCAGGTTCTTCCCAATATAATCTATTCGTCAGTTGCTTTTGTGGGGAGAACATAAAATCGTATATCTACTGCTTGGCAGACAACCATTAGACTTAAATTCACAAAACCCAAAGTTTGTAGGAGTTGGCCATTTATAGCTCTTACTGAGGTGATGGTGAGGGTTAGGGGTACCTGTAGCTTTTCCCATACCTCGCAGCAGATGTTGTGGCTCGCTCTTGGATCTACAAGTGCTTTGATGTGCATGCACAGAACCTACAGTTGAACAAGCAACCTAGCTGGTTCCACTGTTAGGAATAACATTTCATCTTGGCCACCTCAGCCTTGAGTTCTTTTTCTCTATGCATGGCTTGAAGAGTGGAGAGAGTGAGTGGCCCATAGTATCTTTTTAATTTGATCTTGTTAAAGTAGCCATTCATTTTTTGTCCCATCAAGGGTGGCTATTCAGCACAATCCTTAGGGAGTGATCTCAACCATGCAGTAGGGACCCACCTTCGTACTTTAGCTTGCGTTTGGTATTACGAACACTGTATAAGAGTGCCAAACCTCCTTTTGCCAGGTCCTTGTTCTTGAGGTTGTAGTCGAATCACCCGGATTAGAGTAGGCTGCACGCAACCTTGTCTCTTCTAACCTTTCGAGGTCAACTAGCCATTTTGCTAACACATTCTCTGTGAGTCTTTCCTTGATGGTAAGATGAAGGCTAGGCACTACATATTCCATTGGCATCACTGCCTCCACCCTGAAGGCTAGGTTGAAGGGGGTACAGTGCGTGGCTACTTTGTAGGAGGTCCTGTAGGCCCATAACATTGCTATGAGCTTATGCTCCTACTCGGTATGACTGGCTTCTACTATACAAGTGATGATCTTACATCACGTTTTATTGGAGCTCTTAACCAAGCCATTTGCCCTAGGGTAGTAGGGCGTTGACTTCCTATGTATGATGATAAACTGAGTCAAGATTGCTATCATTTTGTTGAGGAAGTGAGTTCCTCAGTCACTGACTAACTCCAATGGACATCCAAACCGCGTGATGACATGTTCATATAAGAATTTGGTGGTGGATCTCGCATCGACATTCACCACTTAGTGAAGTAATTGGTGGCCAGGATGATGTATCTGGCCTCAGTCCCCATAGTTGCTAGGATTATGGGTCCAATAAAATCGATGCCCCATTTTTCGAAGGGTTGATCGATCAAGATTCCGGTCAACGGCATCATGTCTACCTTGTGTGGGATTTGGATACGCTCGCAGCAAGGGTCGCATCGTTTGATGAATTCGATCACGCCTCTGAAGAGTGTCGGCCACTAAAGACCAACTTGTAGCACTTTACATGCTGTAACATTAGCGACAAAATGACCTCCTGTGAGTCATGAGTGGGCCTCTTCAAGCACATCGATGCATTCGTGTTCGCACACACATCTTCGTAGGATGCCATCCTTGCCCTTGCGGTATAGTTGGCTTGCTATAAGCTGATATGGCATGGTATCCTTAATTAGTTTGCGGGCTCTATCCTTCCTAAGGGACTAGCCCAAGGGTAATTCGTTTGCCAAGTAGTGGCCGATTTCAATGGCCCATTCGGGGATGATGTCGAGGAAGAAGAGAGAAGCATCTAGGAGATCATCTTCTACTCCCATTGGGGCTTCACCGTTTGGGATTCTTGATAGGTAGTTGGCTAGGACGTGGGTTTTCCCTTTATGTACATCGACTATGAAGTTGAACTCTAGAAGGATTAACATCCACCTAGTGATGCCTCCAGTCATGCAGGTTTTGTTGACTAAGTATAGCAATGCTTGGTGGTCCACGAAGAAGACAAACTTGTTAGCCAACAAGTAGTGCCTAAAGTTTTTGACTGCATAAACCATGGCGAGACCTTCCCTCTTGATTGTGGTGTAGTTAACCTCAGCCTCGTTTAGTTGGCTTCTTGAAAAGTATACCGGGTAATCTAGATTATGCTCCCCGGGTTGGGCTAACACATACCCAATGGCAAATTTGGAGGCAAATATGGACGTGGAATATTGGGTGACCTCAACACTCGTGTGGTGGCTAGAGCTAGTTTGAGGGTTTCGAAAGAAATCTGGCATTCCCCAGTCCACTCAAAAGATATTAGCAGTTTATATAATGGGCGAGCTATGTTTGCATAGAACAAGATGAATGTCTTGTAATAGCCCATGTGGCCAGTAAATCATTAGACTCCCTTGGCATTGGTGGGGGGTGGTAACTCCAAGATGAGCTTGATTTTATTGTGGTCCATAGAGATTCCATTCTGGGACACTATGTGGCCTAGAATGACACCATGTTTGACCTAAAACTGGCACTAAAGAGGATTGAGGGATATGAGATATAAGCGGTATTTCTTGAGGATGAGCCTGAGGTACTTCAGGTGGTCATCCCTTCGAGTTCATGCAGATATCGTCCAAGAAGACTTCCACAAAGTCTCTTAGATACTCTTTGAATACAATGATCATTCTTTGCTGGAAGGTAGCAAGGGCATTGGTTAATCCGAATATCATCACCCTAGCTGCATACACACCCCATTCGGTTGCGAAGGTGGTCTTATGTTGATCTTGGGAGTGATCAACACTTGGTTGTAACCCAAAAATCCGTCTAGGAAGCTATACGCTTCCTTTTTTACTACCCTTTCTAGAACATGTTCTGTGAATGGCAAGGGGTAGTGGTCACATCTAGTGGCAACATTAACTTTTTTCAAATCCATGCATACCCTAATTTTTCCATTTTTCTTTAGGACTATTACGATGGGTGATACCCAGTCCATATGCTCAATCTCATAGATAAATCCTGCATCTATGAGTTTCTAGATTTCTTCCCTCATTATGAGTGCGTATTTGGGATTCATAGGGTAGGGGCGTTGACGTACTGGCCTGGCATTGTCTAGCATGGGGATTGTGTGTTGCACTACTTCAGCAGGCACCCCTTTCATGTCGGTGTACGTCCAGGCCATGTAGTCCTTGTACTTGTGTAGGAGAGCTATTAAGGCATTCTCCTCGTTGGGGGTGAGATCATTGGCAACGAATATTGGTTGGGGGTCCTACCCTTTCGAGGATAGGCTTACCTCCTTGACCGGGACTGGCCCATCATACCCTTGAGAGCATCCATCTTCACGAGACCTTTTGGCCTGTTGGTATAAGATCTTGTGATCCTAAATCATGTAGGCCTTGTAATGGGCTGGTACCTGTTGTAGGTCCTCTTTTTCTTCAAGTTCCTCCTTTATTTCTACTAGAGCAGTGGTCTTTTTGGCCTTAGCCATGCTTTTGGATACAGGGGGTTTGGGACCTGAAGGGGGCTCTTCCATTGTGCTTATAGAGTCGGCCGGGGAAGTTATCTTACTCACCCTGGCTCCCTAATTGGAGGAGAATTCCTGGTGAGCAGTCATGGCACCCATGTAGGACAACTAGTGGAGATTTGATTTTACCCTCACGGTTCCCTTGCTTACCTCTTGGGGCTTGAGCATGTTAAACATTATTAGGGGAACCATCAAGGTAAGACCCTTGAGCTCTAGAGTGGTGATTTGAAACCCTATTCTTTCTGGGGCATCTATATTGGTTAAGATGTGCATCCAGTTCTACTAGAATTTTGGCTTGAGGAGAGGTACATACCAGAAGTTATTAGACTTTTTCTCATCCTCTTCCTTGTCACAGGGTTGGAATAGCTTCACGGAGGTGGTTCCGGTGGTGGTGTTGGATTCTGCAGTGAAGAGGTGTCCTGACAATGGGTGGGCCTTGTAGGTGTGCAAGTCCACTCTCATGTTTTACTCCTTTTGCCACAAGTAGATGTTATCATTACACTAGTCATGCACAAGTCCGGACATTTGCAAGAAGGGCCTGCCTAGGATAGCTTCAGATCCCGACTATCGAGTGAAGTCCATGACTACAAACCTGACAGGGTACATGAATCCAAATACCTTAATGTTTATGCCAGTAAGCAATCCCAAGGGCTCGGCAGTTCCCCCATCAGCTAACTTTACCACCAGATGGGTTTGCTCAAGTGTGGGTTTTCCCCATTTCACCCAGCATTCCTTGGTACAGACACTCACTCCTGCTCCCCCATCCAGGATGGCTTCAACCTTCTAGTTTTGATAGACTATGGGGATAGTGGCATTCGTGTCATCACCCTCGAAGTACTGGCCTAACTTGTTGATGGGAATGTTCTACCCCTTTTCTAGTGTCAATTGGTTGGGCTTAGGGCTGCTGGGACTGGGGGTAAGAGCGGTCTGTTCATCCAATTGGATAGATCACACCATAGGATGGGATTTTCTCTTAAAGGAAGCAATCGACATTTTTATCTCTATCGATAGGAAGGCATCAAACTTGGCACTATCGTAGGGTCTTCTTAGAACATCTTCTACATCAGATCCAGAGCTTATGACTGCTCAAAGCTAAGGTGTTCCTCTTCCTCCACTCTTCTCGACACCTTGAGCAATTTTGCCCCTCAGTGGCCCATTAGGTGGGTTGGATGAATAGTATCTGACCTTCACTGGCCTTTAGTCGATGATGCTCTAACTTCTCATATCACAGTTATACAAGTAATAAATCAACCATGCATCAAGTACGACACCTTTATATGATGATAAGGATTGATATGATGCAAGCATGTGAACACTTAAGGAAAGAGTTAATTACAGTACACCATGGTAGGCTTTCTCTACATTGCAAAAATGATAATTTGAAAAAGTTTATTCATGTATCATTTGATAATCCATTGTTTTTTCTCTCAAAAAATTGTTTATGAAGTTCTTATGTCAATATCATTTACATGAGGCATGAAACTTTGTGAAAGGGTTAACATTTAGTTGGCTTATGTGAGTAATCTAGCTTCCCTACTCTCAAAACCCACAATGACCTTTAGAGATGGTTGGAACAATAGTTGCATGTGTCACACCTTCAACAATAATGAATTTATAAACAAAGAATGGGGACATATGGTTACTTTAGATTGTAGCATCATTAAAGATGGTTATCTTAGACAAGAATATAGGAAGGGGTTAGAACACATCATAAGGGTGAGGATATAGCATTACAGGTACCCTTGCTTCATTAATGATGTCCTAGCAACACTTTGTTTCATTAGCCCCCTTACCAAATCACATGCAAAATGCCTCTTTAGACAAGGAGTTCTTATCCTTTTGTAGGATGTTCCTACAAGAAATAGTTGAAAAGAAGAAGCTCCAATATATAGACAAGGTGTGAGATGGGATACCCCCACAAAGCATGGAAGAAATAGCACGGATCACATCCTCATTTTTTGTCACTTCCACAGTTACATTAGGGAACACCCCAGGATTCTTTTGCAAGAAGTTTATATTTGATCTAGCACACCAAAGATTGAGGAGTTTAGACTTCCAAGAAGTTCAAGGCCACTATTCCTTGGACTGGTCAGGGATATTGCTCACTTTGATCTTAATATTTCCATTGAATTACTCTCACTTTTATACCTTATGGCTACAGATAAGGCCCATAAGAACAATTTTTTTTTCTTTTTTCCAGCAACGGATTCAGTCGCATACTCGTCATCCTCAGCTTCTAAATTCTGCAAGGCACATTCATCTTTAGGATCTATTCTTGGTACATAGGAAACCAATACATGTCATTACTTAGGAGTATTCAAAAGTGCACATAAGTGTACATATATAGTGACAGTTATATCCCATGCGTTATCTAAGGAAACCCTTTCAAAAATATCTTGAAGTAGATGGTACCAAAGCGCTCTCTATAATAGAATATTTAATGAAAGAGAACATGCACATTCATTGACTGGCTTTTTGCGAATCTCATGTGTCATTTGAGCAAACCCTTACAAGGATACCCTAAAGCAGATGGGATACACAAAAGCAGACTACAACAAAAACATTCCATGATTCTTTTTTCTTCTTATTGTCTTAAAACTCATCTTTAGAAAAAAAATACAACTAGCAAAATCATATATTAAAAAAAAAACCATCTAACCTCATACACAAGCCAATCATGCAACATGTCAATCTACAAACTTACAAAGGTCCAATAGTATAGAAATCCTCAAAAATATTTTACAAGGATCCCAAATGCGAGAAGCTACTACCAAAGTCCTTGAGTAGTAAGGTGATGAGCAGTAAGAGCCTCCACCAACGGTAATGTACCTACTACTAATAGAGGAAACAACTCCAAGAAAGAAGTGTATCTATAGGAGCAATAAAAAATCAGACAATGAGTGTCCAATTTGGCTCAGACTAACAAATCTGGCACATTCGCTCAGAATGAGAAGCAGACACTCACGCTAGGATCCATTTCCCATTCAATAAATGAAGGGCTTGCGTGGGTGCAAGAGTGGGGTACTTATCCTCTAACTATGTGATCAATTCGGTGGTGTCGGCCTTGACATCAGTGCTAGCCTTGAAGCCATGATTCGTGTCAAATGAAGGTATCGATGAGGCCCTTCTTGAGGTTGATGGTTTCGTTGATTTCCTTGGTGGTGGTGAAGACTTCATCAGTGTCTCTTGGGGCATGGAGGGCGGGGGGGAGGGGAGGGATCATCGTTTGAGCCCAGTCATCATCGGAGATGGTGGCAGAGAGGCAAGATTTGGGCAGGAGGGATGAGGCGGAGCTTCAGGGGGGGAAAGGGAAGGTTTGGGAAACCTTAGGGGAGGAAAGAAGGAAGAAGAGAGCGAGGGCAAGGAAGAGGGGGAGGAGGAAGAGATGGAAAGGGAGAAGTAGGAGGTGAAAGGGAGGGAGGCCATGTTGTCCAAGCCTAGCCTCAAGGCTCAGGCTCAGCTCCATGGGCTATGGAGATGATGGTGAGGGAGGCACACTAACGGAAGCAAGGCTTGGATAGTCGGAAAGCACATACAAGTCAAAAAAGCTAGAAAGCCAACAACCATCCAAAAATAGAGGTTAGGAATTTAAAAAAATAAATAAACAAGGTGAATGATATTTAATCATTCATAAGGCCTGCCCAATATTAAAAAAGCAAACAAAAAGGAAATGCTATGGAGGAAGACTACTTGAGATAAAGAGAGAGAGAGAGAGAGAGAGAGAGAGGGGGGGGGAGGGAGGAAAGGTGGAGATGTAAAAAGAATTGAGGAGATAAAGAAGGGGAGAGAGAGAGAGAGAGAGAGAGAGAGAGTCAACCACTAGGAAAAATGCACTTCCAAAAAATTTAAAAATGCTTAATTTTGGCTTTGCCAAATTTGAAGCATTGCTAAGGCTACCCTGAGGGCAAGCCAAAAAACTAGGAATAATCACAAAACTCCTCTCAAATCAATCCTAAAGCACTGTCTCTAGGAGATCCAGTGCTAATATAAGATATCATCACCAACATTATGGAAGTGTTTAGAGGATGCCATGAGGATAACCTTGCCTATCCTGGTTGTGTTGAGAGGTCTAGACTCAAAGCCCCAACCATTGGACCATAGAGGAAGCATCATTGCTAGAAATTCATTGAGGCATCTAGATGAGCAAATCTAAGTTGCATTAATTCAGGTGTTTTTTTAAAAAAATAATATTAAAAAAATGCTCAAATACGCGATTTTTGCGATTTAAAACGTTTCAAACGTTTTTTGATATTTTATTCGTACGAATAGGTTATTCATATGAATACTTTATTCGTATGAATAACCTATTCATATGAATAAACTGCTATTCGTATGAATAGGTCAGTTTATTCATATGAATATACATAGTATAAACTTAAAGTCACTACCATTTTGGTATTCATATGAATACATCCACCTGTATCCTTTGCCACCTCAGCCACTTGCTTGCTAGCCCTGCCACCTCTTGCTTGCCTACCTGCTACCTCTTGCTTACTTCCATACCTACCAACTCTCATCATAGGTACCTTACTGCACCCTTGCTTGTGTTACAGCTTTCATGTAATTAATGTTTTCTCACATGAGATCTAGGGAACTCAACGAGGAGATCCTAGAACTCCCACATACAAAAATTCTCATAAGAGATCTAAGGAACTCAACAAGGAGATCTTAGAACTCCCACAAATAAATTTCATAATTTCATAGACACAAAAACAAGCCCATTTCTCACAAGAGATCTAAGGAACTCAACAAGAGATTTTATAACTCCCACAAACAAATTTCAAACACATAAATATCTAAAATATTTTTATTACAAGAGATCGAAGGAACTCAATAAAGAGAACTTAGAACTCCCACAAACAAAAGAACAAAGACCAAAACCGAAATCCTTACAAGAGATCTCAGGAACTCAAAATGAGATCCTAAAGCTCCCTAACAAAGCATCCATCTTATTTCAGACCTTCTAGATTGCTTTCACAACCTTGAGGACCTTTCTTCTTCTTTTCCTTTTTTGATCTCTTATGCTCGGCTGGGGAACCAAGCATGAGATAAGAGACATAGGCAAACAGTGAGGTTATATGCAAAAACACAAGAACATATTCATCCTAATATAGGTTTATTCATACGAATAAAAGTTATTTGTATGAATACAAGTTATTTGTATGAATATGTGGGGATGACATGGTGATTTATATAAAAAACGTGGTGTGTCACTACTTTTTAAATCGAATTTTTCTTCCATTCGAATCATTCGAGCAATTTTCCCAATGTTTTCAAATTATGAATTTGAATTTTTCTATTTAGGGGCAAATTTCAGAAGGCCTTTCAATGCACCAATATGGAGGGGGTTGTGGTGCTTTCATTAGAAAGCGATGTGACAGAGCTCATAGCTTGCTAGATAGTATTGGGTACCTCCTTGATCTAAAATAGTGGAACATCAAACCCAAAGATATTTCGGGAGTCATGAATGATTCCCATAATATGGTTTGAGCATATTATTGACAAGATGCTACATTTACTAGGTGTTGTAATGACTTAGGTAAGTATTGCTGCAAGGTGGGTTTATTTGCATCTACCAATGTACAAGCACTAGCCCAAACTACATGTACATGGAAATGATGGACGATGGATGGTACTAGTTGTGAACTTTAATGTCCCACTTGCCATGAGGATTCTGGCATGACCATGCTCCACAACTCAAGTGTTCTAAGGAATTGGAGCCACTATAAGTACATCCATGATACCTTGAGGAACAAACTCCTAGAAGATCAAACTAAGAGGACTGTGTATATTTATTTCAATAAAAAAATTTAGCTACCTTAGATGCGGGATATGTTTAGCGAGATTTCCTCTCATGGTTTATAGGAAAAAATTGCAAAGGATGATAAGGCAACAACATTAAAAGCATCATGGTGGCAGTCTCTCTCTGTTATACAATAGTGGTGAGATGCTCTAGAAAATGTCTCTGATAGGCCACCCTCCACTAGGAAACTACGAGAATGTTGAGTGAAAGGCCTTCGGCCAAAGGCTTGATTATGTGCCATAGTCATCTAATATGCAACATCCAACAAAAGCAAAAATCAACAACCTTACAAATCTCTCTTAACCTTATATAAGCTCAAAAATCTTCCACAAGGAAGAACATCACTCAAAAGAGGATAGCTGAAGCTCTAGGCAATAGATTCTTAAGCACTTCTGACCTGATGGAATCAAGGTCTTATGCCTTAGGGCTTGCACTCTCCCTATGCAAGATAAAGCTAAAGGCTCTGATACCATGTTAGAGGTGGGGGGAGAGAAAGTGCAGTTCATAAAAGATGACTTACTACACACTAGGTTTTAGCAATCAAGCTAAAATACAAACATGTTCACCCCTTGGGGTTAAGGTTAGGGTTTGTCCCCATGCAATGCATGTGACTCAACCAAGCTACAACATAAGCAACAAGCCATGGTACAACGAGAGTGCAAATAAACAACCACATCAAACATGTCAACAATCGCAACCCAACACAAGTGAAGCCTTTGTGCGTGCGTGCATGCATGTGCATGTGCGTGCGTGTGTGTGTGTGTAGATTAAAAAGCCGCATTAATAATTGAGCCATACAAGTAATTCCATTAATTGGATAAAAAGTAAGAAAAGGGAAACATATAAGGAAAAAATCTTTGAGACATCTAAGTTGAAAAATGCAACAACTAGAGTTTGCAAAAATTTCGATCAAAATTAAGAATTTTTAATAATATTGGGTTTAATAAACATAATATTGAAAAAATGTGTCGAATCCTCAGGCAGTCCAGGTTCCAAGGTCGGGGTCCACTTACTTGGTCCACTTACTTGCCACCATCCACATAAACTAGGTGTTAGAACATCATAGTTACGTTTGGGTAAATAGGTAATGCCTATTTTCCCCAACTTGTTATCGCTTTACCTAGGAATATAGACAACCATATGGATTCTTAGATAATTTAAAAAAATTTAAGCCACAAGTGAAGTTTAAGTCACAAGTGGAGAAGGAGCGAATGAGTGCATGGGTTGAGACGAGATTAGAGGAGGTATGGGACGATTAGTGGGTTTGGTGTGTGGGGTAGTTAAAAAGAGAGTGTAAAGGGAAGATTTCATGAGGGTAAATGAAAGAATAATTTATAGTTGGGGAAGTATACATGTGTGTGTGTGTGTGTAAAATAATAAGTGTTTGTGTGTGTGAGATACATTTACTAATCAAATTTGTGTGTTTGTGTGTGAGTTTGTGCATGCGTGCATGCACATGTGCATGTGTGAGTGAGTGAGTCTGTGTTTCCTATCCACTAACTAATCCTTTCAACTACTCACTTTTGTCAACTCTATTACAAAGTGTTCAATGAAATTCTTCCATATTCAACGGGTGTCCAAGTGATTCACCTTGCTTGCAGGAATCAATCATCAAAGCATGCCAATGTTAAGCAAATACTATTTTGGTCATTGTCAAATTTTCTAAGAGTTTCCTTGAAATAGAGTATATGTACTCATTCCCAAAAAAAATTTACATATATATCACCAAAAAGGATAAAAGCTTGCTTATAAGTCTGTTCCAAAAAAGTAACCCGTTAGATCTTTTTAGATACAAGTTGTCCAGGATGTACCAAGTACAACTAAGTAACTGCATGGATTGTCCACCCCATTGCTTGAAGAAAATAAAGATTAAATGTTCAAAAACTATATTGATTGCTACCTTTGTTAAAGTTTTATATATTTGCATCATAAGATCCCAAAAAAATTTCCATAAACTTTGTATCACTTGCAAGAGAAATACTCCAACTCACTAGGCACCATCCAACACAAACTACAAAATTCAATCTATAGGGGAAGACAACTTCATTATAGAGAATAGTTGTTATCCATGTCACCCTTACAAGTCAAATGGACATTCATCTAAGACATTTCTTCAGAGGCTGAATAACTGGTAAAGAAATAAGATAGTGAGTTTCAAAATTCTTGGGATTGCTACTAAGTACAAAATGGGTATCAAAATTAGATTAAGCTCCAAGATAGGAAAATAAGATACTAAACTAGTGGCTAATAACTATAGGCACCCAAAAACCAAGGTTGTAGGTCAAAGAAAGTACCAGAAAGTCAAAAACATCACGTGTTAAAAATCCTTGAATATATAGCGAAGTATGAAGTTGCTTAAGAAATCAATCCCTGTGTAATTTATTGATGTCGACTCTTACATTAGTAAAACATCTATCCGACCATAGTTCAATGAGATTGCTCCATTACTTATGAGGGGTCATATAAAATATCCTTTAGAGTAAGGCAAGCAAAAGTATTTCCATTAAAACGTTAGTACTATCAAATGTAGCTTAAAAATCCGGGTCCATAACAAGTTGCAAGAATCAATCATCAAAGTATGCCTATGTTAAGTCAATTTTTGTAAGAGTTTCCATGAAACAGAGTATAAGCACTCATTCCAAAAAAAAGTTTACATATATATATATATCACCAACAAAAAGGTTAAAATCTTACTTATAAGTCTGTTCCCAAAAAGTAACCCCTTAGATCTTTTTAGATACAAGTTAGCCATGATGTATGAAATACAACTAAGTAACTGCATGGAGTGTCCACCCCATTTCTTGAGGAAAATAAAGATTAAATGTTCAAAAACTATCTTGATTGTTCATGCCTTTGTGAAAGTTTTATATATCTACATCATAAGATCCCAAAACATTTTCCATAAACTTTGTATCACCTTGTATCTCTTGGGTGTCTTCATCTAGCTCCTAAGTTGAGATATCAAAACCCTAAAGGTGCAGTTTATTGATAGATCTACTTCAAGTTCAAGGGGAATCCCAATAGCAGGCAAAGGTAAAACAACAAAAATATGCCCACATAGGATTCTAACTTTCCTAGAATAGTCAAAAAAGGAGTCCACATGATGGTTCCCTTATGAACAACAATAGAAAAGTAAAGTAGTATAATGGTAGAGACTTCAATTCATGAACTGCAAGAGAAATGCTCCAGATCACCGGCCACCATCCAACACAAACCACAAAAATTCAATCTGTGAGGGGAAAACAGGCTTGGTTACTAGACCATTATAGTTGTTATCCATGTTACCCTTACAAGTCAAATGGACATTTGTCTCAAGTATTTCTTCAAAGGTGTGAATAACTAGTAAAGAATAAGATAGCAAGTTTTAAAATTCTTGGGATTGTTACTGAGTATACCATTATGGGTATCAAAATTAGATTAAGCTCTAGGATGGGAAAATAAGTGATTGAGTTGGTGGCTGATAACTAGAGACACCCAAAAACGAGGACTGTTGCAAGTCTGAGAAAGTACCAAAAAGTCAAAAAAATCATGTGTGAAAATTCATTGAATATATATAACCAAGTATGAAGCTGCTTAAGAAATCAATCCCTATGTAATTTATTACAGTTGTGATTCTTACATGAGTAAAACATCTATCCAATCATAGTTCAGTGAGACTACTCCATTACTCATGAGGGGTCATACAAAAAATCCTTTGAGTAAGGCAAACAAAATAGAGGGGTCATACAAAAAATCCTTTAGAGTAAGGCAAGTAAAAGTATTTCCATTAGAATGTTAGTACTATCAAACACAGATTAAAATCTGGGTCCATAACAAGTAAATCCCAATCGACTTTATTCAAGTGATTGTACTTGGGTTAGCATACCTTTGTAAACTCATAAAGTATGCCCGTGAAGCACTCGGGTAACTCGAATGTCTACCCAACTTAACCCATGATCCTACAGATAGTCAACTTTTCTTGTTAATATGATCGAAAAACTCTCTAGATGTGGAAGACCTTCCCATACAGGCTCAAGGCATGGGATCATAAGGCTAGATTGTTCCTATCATCACACCATCATGTCAGCAACCCATGTATATATTATGTTGCTCAGCCACCTGCATGCGACAATTGCTCATTGACCTGCTATATGCTACCATTAGTATCAAAATACATGCCAGAGAGCATTTGTGGTTGGTTACATGGATGTGTGTCTAAGTTGGCATCCAATGATTCCGAAGCCAGTCGCTTATAGATTAATGTAAGTTAGCAAAATGTCAAGGGTGAAGTTTTCTGTTTACTTAGGTTCCCCTGTACTCTCAGTTGCAGAGCAACTGTGTCTAATATTGAAGAGGCAGCTCGACTATTTTGTTTCCTACTCCCATAGGTTTAGACATTAAATATGTGGACTCGTCGACCCATAGATTACTTGTTGCATTTTCAAGGAGCTTTGTAAATGTAAAGTCTATGGTGACATTAGTAGCACTATCGTCTCTCTTCATGGAGATAACTTCACTCAGTTATCTCATATGTGTTAAACAACCTTACATAAAAGACATACCAGGGTCCTTTCATGGTAGTCTGTGTTTAGCGAGCAAGTATTTCCATGCCAATGTATTGCGATAGAAAAAGGCTAGGTCCGGGTGCAGTAACGTACTTATCCAAAGCCTTTTTCTTATCAAGGCTTGTACCTAATTAAGCCAATATGATGTCATGGTGACTATTGTCTAGCCAGACTAGTTAAACATCAGTGTTGAAGTGGTGGATAGTATCATCTTGGACATTAAGCTGTTACAAAGCATATGCAAACGCACAAAACAACGGAGGGGCATCGACCCTACTTTACATATCAATGCTCCATGATGTCTCAACTCCCTCTATGAGTGGCTCCATTCCATCTCTATGTTGCACTAGTGTGCTCACTCAAGGTATATAAGCTTAGCACAAACTGTGCCAGAGAATGGAAATAGCTATGAGTGATGCGTTCGGAGACAAGCACTAAGTGAACAAGGGAAATCGGTAAGTGAACAAGGGGAAGCAATGAACCCATCCACTCGATGCTACTCTCTAGGAGCAAGTGAAGCTTCATATGCTACCTCTTTAGGTTGAAATATAGGAGATTGGGGGGGGCACTTGGAGTGCTGCTACTTGTTAGGTTCGGGGGTGCCGAGTTCCCAACATGGGAATAAAGTCGAGAGAAGAGTTTGTGGGTAA
The DNA here is from genome assembly GCF_047967505.1 of Dipteris shenzhenensis. NCBI lineage: Eukaryota > Viridiplantae > Streptophyta > Polypodiopsida > Gleicheniales > Dipteridaceae > Dipteris > Dipteris shenzhenensis. Next base: position 3,474,210 of record NC_141614.1, on the reverse strand, counting down.
AGAGACAATAGCTCATTTGAAGAGCATCGAAGGAAGGTGCTAAGCTCATTCCCATTGGCAAAGTGGAAACACATAGATAGAAAAGACTTGGGCTAGCTATGCTGTGAAGGGTCACCCCGCATCCTAGATGAAGCGAGGGAGGCCATGGGGAGGGAAGCCAATCGATGAGACTATAAGGGTGGGGGGAAGTCAAGGAGTCGACAGTCAATGAAGAGGAAGCAACACAAGAAGAGCAATAGTCAGGGGGGGTAGGCAGAATATATGGGTTAATTTGGGGAGGTATATTTAGGAAGGGGGGTAAGGGGAGGTGCAATTGAGGAAGAGGAGGAGTGAGAATTGTGTGTGTGTGTGTCCCATCGACCGTAATCCCACAAGTCTGACTCACAATCCATTATGGGCAATGGTCTGCCCATCACTTAGGACTGGGCTAGACTATTGCAGCATAAGTATATTGAAATAATCATATTAGAAATATACATATACAAACAGTATGGTGGAATTCACTGATCTAACTTTTTATCTTTTGGATGTCTAATGAGCAACCCGAGAACTTCCTTTTCCACCAGGAATGCTCTTATGAGTTTTCGACCGTGGGTAGACTTAAAGACACTATATCTCCCATCCCTATTGTCAATTGAGTATATAGTAGTGTCCTTAATATCAAGAAAGTGGAGGGGGTAATCCATGAAAGATTCATCTCATCCATAAGTTTCACTATCTCATGGTGAGTCCATGTTAAGTAAGAGGATACCATCCATACACCTAAAGGTATGTCTAAAATTTGAAAGGAACTGCCTCTCTCTTTTGGTCCATAGTTTAGAAATGAGCCCATACTCAAACCAAAATAGTTATAGGTTGCACCATAGCCATGAGGAAGGATTCCTGATACCTTTTATAAGACTCTCCTTCCTAAAGCCACGTGCATATTTTCCAATAACCAACTATTAATGTTCTTGCATGTTTCTCTTGATAGGGTTAAAGTCCCTCTTTTGGAGGCCTTGTTCCGTTCGAGACATTGCCTATTCAAGTTGATGTTGAGGGACATGTCATCCCTCTTATCAAATGCCATATCAATAACCTTGAATAACACTACTATTAATGCCAGGTCACCTTGTAGCGGTATGTTTTCATAACATTTCCTAATATCTGCAATGGAAACACAATGTATTTACTTGTGAAAGGGCTTTATGCCAGTCAAATGAGCTTTATGCTTGCCTAATAGGCTTTACGCTTGCCAAACGCTTTGCATAAAACTACTGGTCCAAGAGATATCATTTATAAAACCTTCATTGTTTAGTTATTTTCTGTTCTCTTTACTAAGCTATGCACGGCTTCTAGGACATCAAAGTGATTCGTTTAAAACTGTAAAGGTAGCCCTGTTGGGACATATTTTTTCTCTTTTAAGAAAAAAAAGGCGAGCCTGGCATTCAAAACAACAACAATTGACCCAAACAAATCAATTAATAACATCTTGCACAAATAGAACTTAAGCTGTGTCATGCATTATGGTTACACACCAAGCGATTGTTTATTTGACACAGTCATGTACCTGTTGAAAAATGGGATGACATCTAAATAACTACGAACTATAACAATCCAAAATTTTGTTTCAAACTTGCACAACGATGACCAGCACACAATAAACTGTTTCAACACATATTTGGATTTGAACTTTATACGTGAACAACATGGAGTTAAAACACATGATGAATACCTTACACGAATGAGTGTTCCAATATCACGCAGTGGTCTTTGGGGAGATTAGATTTGCCATTGCATGGCTTTCAAAGTTCCTTTTAAGACCAATTTAAGTGTGGTTATCTACAACCAAAAAGATATGTGTGCAGTGTTGCAATGAAAACGTATCGCGACCTCGATCTTGTATGATGACAGTTCTATACACCCTTACCACTTTGAACTAATTGTTGAAGTGACAACTCAATCTCATGATGAAGTTGTAGTTCTTGCAGCAACTACAGACCCAAATCGTACACTTAGTGTTGAAAACCAGCACTCAATTGACGATGTCCTACATTATTAACACAGCCCCAGTGATTTTTTATTCGATACAATAAGGTACTTAGTCGATACTATTGGACTCTAATATTATCGATGTTGCTTCAGCCTGAATTCTTACAACATTTCTCTCTTTTGATGCATGTTCTTGATGCAAATAAGATTCAAAATCAATACTAGAGATGCCACATGGGATGTAAGATCGAAGGATGATATTTCATATGGTTGTAGTCCATGACTCAATATTATTTAGGTTGCAACCAAGGCTGAGTTATGAGCTCTTGTGATCGTAGTCTCAATCATGTATTTGTTGGGCTTCAATTCTCAAAAGGTGCAAATATTTGCACATCACCAAGGCAATAATAAAACACTACCCCTAACATTTGCAGGGAGGATCGGGTCTTGATGGACCTTGTGTCGTGTCTCATGTTTATATTTTTTATCGTTCTTTTTTTTTGGTGCTCCATGACAAAAAAAGGAACTTTGAAATATAGAGAGCTATCAATGACAATAAGCGAGTCTCTCAAGGTTATCCACTTTGAAGTAACCTTGCATTTTTTCAACTACATAGATGCAAAAATTGTCCTTAAATTTCTTTTCAAGAGAGCCTTAATTGATAGAGCCTCATAGCCAAAGCTAGTGTTTTTGTGCATGCATGTACTCTTTTTCACATCATCGAATTCATCTCTAGCTACTTACTAGGCTTAGACACCCATGTTTGAAAAATGTCCTAATGGAATGTCTCAATAAAAAAGGTTTTTAGACTATTTTTAATCAATGATTGCAATGTGTACAATTGTGGGCAAAACCTTGTTATTGCAAGCAATTGTAACATTGTGGAACCAACCTATGACTTGCATAATGTTTCGAGTCATTGACGCAATCATACAAACTCATAATTTCACAAGCATCATGTATACTCTCCTTGAACCATAACACATGCTTGTACAAATCTTTCAACACAAATTTGAAGATGTGAGTGCAACACACTTATGCACAATTGAGGAAACTCTTTCTTTGAAAAGTAGTCTACCAGCCTTTTTACAACTATTTACATTGTCCCCATGACTGTCTTCACAACTTTGTTTGGGCCTTTAGGCTATCTCCCTTGTGATTTTTGCCAAAATCGTTGCTATGTAAAACCCCAAACTTTCTTTCATTTTTTCAATCAATAGACTTATGAAATGCCTCTACTCTCAGTGACATAATCATCACATTCAACCACATGCATCTTTTTATATTTGTCCATCGGTTTGAAATAATTGTGCATCCTTCGTTATACAAGATCTAAAAAATACTATGGTTTCATGGGATCTATCTGCTTGACATATAATTTGTCTAGTATAATTGTCCCTGCAAGGCATTATAAGTAGGAGGTTTAAATGCTACACCATACTACGTGATGCAATTTGATGCATCTTGCATGTCAATGTTATCAACCATACTCAATGGATGAAAATAATGCAAAATCGATTGACTAAGGAGTTAGTGAGCCATCTGTAGTCCTGGATCCAAATACCCTCTCTAAATGATGGTTATCTCATGCTCCAATTTCCCCTCCCAACGATAGAGGCAACAAGTGTGCAACAAAAGGACTAAAGAGTAAACATGAGAGAGAGAAAGGAACTCCAACTGGGGTCAAGTGAGATTATCATTATTCATATTTGAGAAAGGTATATAAATAAGGAGCTTGTAGGGTAAATCCCCAACCCCAACATTTTTCCCTTCTAAGAGAAAAATGTATAATGCAATTCTAGCTCCTAGAATCTATCCTAAAGGCCCTAGCTCATCACAGATACCTACAAGCCAAAAATGAACGACTCTTAATAATTTTAGAGTATAACATTACAAAATCCTGGAATTACCTCAAGGGCAATCAAAAAATAGTTATAGACTATGTTAATTAAAAAAGACAAGAAATGAAAGGACGGTAGGGGAATTCAGCCTTTTAGAGCCATCTAAATCCAAAAAAAAGGCCACCCTATTCATTCACTTTTCTATTAGTAGTAGACAAGTAGCTTATAGTTAACCATGCCAACACATATTAGAATGGGCGATGGTTATCTTAATTGAAATAACAATGCTTGCTAGTTTTTCCCAAGCCTCTTTATTTCACCATAAGCATGTTACTTCTCTTATTATGGGCTCCATTTTCTTGTAGTGATGGTTTCAATGTCCACATCAATTTTTTAAAATATCCACACCATTGTCTTATCATTATCATACTAGACCATGAGAATGAATCATATCATCCATTATTTGTCACACTTTAAAAAGACCACATGAGTTACCCATGTACTTAGTTCTTATTTCATAGTATGACCACACACTTAGTGGATATTCATTTCATAATTTTGAAGATGATTTTCACGAATATAAGGACTGCTTTCCTCTACATTCCATCCCCTAAACCTTTCTGATGTAAAAGTTACTTTGAGTATGGTCCAAATGATGTAGCTCTCATAGCAACACACCATATAGCATACACTATACTAAGTTAGTCCAAACAAGTACTACATTGCACTAAATATAAGCATATGTATACTCCTATAAGTAAATGTATACTATTAAATATAAGCGTATGTATACTCCTAAGTAAATGCCATTAGGAATTATTCAATTTAGAAAGAACAAATTGTAAGACTATTGTAGCAAGTTTAAAAGCAACCTTGAATTTGGAGGCCTCATTAAGCTTTCATGCACTTTAAAGTATTGGATGAGCCAAGAGCAAAGAAAATTATGGATATTTAGGGATTGTGTATGGAAGCGTATTCCATCTTCTATTTCAAAAGGAGGAAATTTGCAGAGGAGTTTTCTGTGTGAGCACAGTACGAATCTTTGGTGGGTATTTCAAAGCCAGGTTATGTGAACTAAATTCTAGTTTAAGTGTAAGTGTGAAAGGGGTCGTGGCTTATCTTGTGTGAGCTCTGGTATTTGGGGATTGTTTATGGAAGAGTATTCCATTTTGTATTTCGAAAAGGAGGCAATTTGCATAGGATTTTTCCATGAGAGCACAGTAGGAATCTTTGGTGAGTATTTCAAAGTTAGGATATGTGAACTAGGTTCTTGTTTGAGTGTAAGTGTGAAAGAGGTTGTGGTTTGTCTTGTGTGAGTTTCAAGGTTCACTTGGGCTTTGGGGATTATATTAGATTAGATTTGATTTTGTGTGACATCATTTATGATGTCAAAGATTCCCCTCATTGACATCATGAGAGATGTGTAAGAAGAGAAGGCACTCTGCTTATAAAATGTAGTTGATTGTATTTACTTGAAATTCGTCCTTTAGATTTTAGTATGAGTACCTTTTGCCTCATATCTTGTCTCTATCTCTTCAAAACCTTTAGTCCTCACTCTTCTTCCTCCTCACCATGTGGTATTCAACGTGTTATCATAGCTCAAGGAAGAAATATTGTTGTTTCTTAACATATTCTTTACCTCTCTTTCAACTGATGTGATGGAGCTATCTCACCCCTTTTGAATTTGCCATCGTTCATTTCTCAAAGAGATACCTTTTCTCTAGTCATCATTTTCCCATTTGCTTTTGAATCTGACTCCACCAAATCTCAAGGAAAATACCTTTTCTTGTAGTTGCCTTGTTGAAATAGGCTACTTGACCTCTTCTAAGAAGGATGCTGCCACAAGGGAGAACTGGTACTACCCCCCCCCTTTTTTTTTTAGCTACTATTGCTTCCATTTTTTTGAGGCATTTCTGCCATGTTTCATGCCTTTTTTAGGTTGATTGGTCTTTCCCCTTTCAAGCCATCATCTATTATTCATGCCACCTAGAATGTAATTCACAGACTAAAGAAGTCAAGCGAGTGTGATCAATTTTGAGAAACCATCAAGCAAGATAGACACCAAATGTGTAGCTTCATAACTCTATAGATACTCACTTGGCTTCCCATTTGGCACCATAGTGTGATCATAATAGTATTTTAATGGAAATGGGTAGTTTTCTTATATCTTGGTCTCATTGATCTTAAGCTTGCTCATCCATATTTTAGAAATACTATCACTTTCCTGAACAAAATCACATAGAACCTACATGCCAATCATATCTTGTAAAGTGCTTTTTCCCTTTCACCTATACTTATAAATCTTCATCTCTATTTTTAAAGAATTTTGGTCATTTTTGCTGGTAGCCTCTACCCCTTCCTCTAGCACTCTTGCATCTCCCTGTGCATGGATGAAGTATTTTTAAATTTGACATGCAGTGCCATTTATGCATCAACTATTGTTCAGACTCTTACTAAGATTGCCTCCTTAATAGAAGCTTCTTAGATTACACCACCAGTAAAGGGGGTGTTTTCTTAAGTGCTACCTCTGATTAAATGTGTGATTTTAAGTGTTTGTGTTAGTCAATATTTATTATGATGGTTTTCCATTTGTAGCATTGACATCAAGGTGGAACATGTCCCACATTTTTTACATGTCTTTACTTGTTGTGTGTTGGTTCTATATGCTTGCTTTGCATAAAATGAATGAAAATTATTTTAAGTGTGAGCATCAATAGGACTTTTCTACCCTAGGTAGTCCCCCCTAAATGATTTTATTTTTTTCTCTTTTGTGCTAGAGAGTTAGTTCTATAGGCTTCCAAGATGTTCTGTCAAGTTAGGAGCCAGGGAGTGACGGTGTGATAACTAGATTCTCATTTGAGTGTGAGTCTAAAAGGGTTGTGGTCTGTGATTAGATCTAGTTTTATTTTGTGTGACATCATTATGATGTCAATGAGATCCTAATGCATGTGTGAGAAGATAAGGCAATCCCTCTACCTAGGTATAAACTGAGTTTAGTTGGTGCTTCCTCGAAATCTTTTCCTTCACATCATAATTCAAGTGCTTGTTGCCTCATATCTTGTCTCCATCTCTTCGATACCTCCACTTCTCACTCTTCTTCCTTCTCACAATGTAGTATTCAATAACATTTACACATTAGCATTTCAATTAATTATGGTTGCCAAGAAGAAGTTTCAATGTTAGAAGGAGAACTGCCATAACGATGATGATTACACACCCCTAACCCTTTTCTTCACCTTCCAACTTCTCCCATAGGCCAATCCAACACATGAATTCTTATTTTATAGCTCCCTCCACTTTTGTCCTATCTTCTTCTCTTTTTCTCACCTTTCTATTCCCTCCTTGATTCACTTCCAACCTTTTTCTTAGTCACGCCTCCTCAACCTCTGCTTTATACTCCATGTTCAACTTTTCTTACTGCCTCTTATTCCTCTTTTGTTATGTCTCACTAGCACCATGCAATTCATTGAATTCCATTCCAAGGCTCCAAAGTAGAGGGAGCGTAACTAAAAAATAGAGACGTGACTCTCAAATGCTACGTTGAAGGCTAGAAGGCCTAGCACTAAGATAGTGCTACAAAGCCTATGCAACAATTCTCATAGGAGCAGTAAGGGGCTAGCAATGAACAAAATAAACGAGACTCATTAGAGATCCAATAATCCAAGCGACAAGCCATGGATCCCATTAAAAGAGAAAAAAGAACCTAGTAGAGGTAGAGAATGCATGGGTATGTGGAGTGCCAAAGTTGAAAATTAAGGGATCACCATAAGAGATAGATGCAAGGCCCAAATGTTGTAGTAGCAAGCCTCAATTGAGGTGACCAACAACTAGCACAAATGATTAAGGCAAGGCTTGTAGCAAAGCTTTAGTAGCTACAAGAGCTACAATAGCCACAAAAGTTGAAATTTAAAGGATCCCCATAAGAGATGGATGCAAGGCCCAAATGTTGTAGTAAGCCTCACTAGCATAAATGTTTAAGGCAAGGCTTGTAGCAAAGATTGAGTAGCTACAAGAGCTTCAATAGGCCTTGATGTCTCATATCCTACCTGCCTCTCTCATCCACTCAATTGCTGCCACCATCTTGCTCACTACTAGATTATTGCTTTCCCGTTGCTATGTTATTGCTTCTACCCATGGCTAGTATTGACACTATTGCACTTAAGCATGGGTTAAAATTTCTTTCATGACTTTTTAAACTTTTTTATCTTTCTTATGCATGTTTCCTTTTTTGTGTGTTTTCTATGTGTTTTGATGGTTGTGTTATGTGTGTGAATGTGGATGTCAATGAATTTGTGTGTATTTCACTACTCTATAGTCAACTCCATAGTATCTAGTCGTGGCTCACAACTTGTGTATGTTTAGGGTTATTGATGGTGTGTTAGTGTGTGTTTAGGATTGTGTGTTAGCTTGCATGTGTTTAGGGTTACCTTCACGATATGCGTGTTTGTGGTTAAATATGGAGATATTGGGTTTCTCTTCTACATTGTACTGACTTAGTGCCTTTGCTTATCAACAAAATCCCTTCTTGATTGAGAAAGATAGGGGAGAAGGAGAGAGAGAGATAGGGGAGAAGGAGAGAGAGAGAGAGAGAGAGAGAGAGAGAGAGAGAGAGAGGGAGGGAGGGAGGGAGGGAGGGAGGGAGGGCGAGTGAGCTAGAGAGAGAGAGAGAGAGAGAGAGAGAGAGAGAGAGAGAGAGAGAGAGAGAGAGAGAGAGAGAGAAGGTTCAAGCACAAGAACTTCAAGTCATACAATTTTGACATCTTGAAGGAAGACTCGATTAGCAAACTCACATGCTTTGCTAGTATATGTAGGTTGATTTCTTAATTTATGATCTCAAATTTTATATCCTCATTTATCCTTTTGTGTAGTGAAAACTTTGTAACATACATATCTATAAGCATGGAAGCTCCTTTCCTTGGATGGAGAAATAGCTATGCATACCCAAAGGTGATTCTTATGCAAGGGAGGTCAAAGGAAGGATGTTTAGGAATTAACTACATGAATGGCATTGTTACGCATCCTATTGGCCTTGCCATGGGTTCATACACTATGACTTAATTAAATGAATGGCATGGGTATGCAACCTCTTGAGGATTATTTAGAGTGCTAGGCTTGAATTACAATAATGGAGATTTATATAGTCTAAACCATACAAAGTGCTCCAACTCAAAAGCATTATCTATATTTGATATAAAGCGTTACATGGAACCATGAAGTAATCTTGATAGTTTATGTGCTTGTCCCATTGCTTGCTCTAGTCAAAAGCATTATTTGTATATGATACAAAGCATTACACGGAGCCATGTAGTAATCTTGATAGTTTATGCGCTTGTCCCATTGCTTGTTGAACTCAATGAAGATTGAACATGGATCTTTATTTTGTTTTTCTATAACGGTTTTAAGAAGTTGCATTTGATATTTTATAGTTAACCAAAGCTCAACATTGACATACATCTAGATATCTTCTTGCATGCATTCCTTGTGCCTTTTCTCTGAGTTTATAAATGTCATCATGAAAAGTTTGGGTATTACTTGATAGTTAAAGTATGGCATCTTGTAATTAAACCGAGATTCAACGTAAGTCATGCAAATAATTATGGTGCAATAAGTATAGAGTCAAAATAAGAATTCAATAAGAGAAAGCATTAGGGAAGTTTACCCCTTCATATGGGACATATCAAATAAATATCTCGTGAATTGTACACATTTACAGAAGAGCTCTAGTAACCTTTGGACACTTCCTTTTCTATATTTGATGTCTCAAAAGATGGGTTAGGCTACCAGTTCTAAGAAAATTTGGATTTCATATGGATCCTTAAATATCTTAGATGTCCCAAAAAGGATCTCCTTTGACTCTAAATATAGACCTCCAATCCCTCAAAGTAAAGGAGTCTAATTTATGCACCTCTAAACACTCACTTCCAATTCCTCAAAGTGATGGCCTCCCATATGATTTTTATTATTAAGGAAAAGTAGAGTCTAGACCCATTAAGGAGAGGGCGCTTCTTAACATTCTTAACATTGTCAACATTGCCAAATGGAATGCCCTATTGTTTACAAGGATTGGTGCATTCGAAGGCCCTCAATGGAAGCTATTTTCTAAAAGAAGGATTTTTGGTATAAGTCATTAAGGAGTTTAGTAATAGAAGTTTATTCTCTCTGGGGGGAAAAAACCAAGAAAGCAAGACTTGTGCATCCTAATCATAAGTCACGAACAACTTGTAGTGGCTACAAAATGTAGCTTTTCTTCCTAGATCTATACTAGATTTGGAGGAAGGTACTTAAGTAGCACATTTACAATTATTGCTAAGCAGAATTTCTATACTTCATGAATACTACATGTGACACTAGTATAGTCGTCGCCAAAATACATTGCTTTCTTATCTCCTTGTTCTAAAAAAAGTAGCTTGCCTCTAGGAAGTAGTCATAGGTTTGAGCCCTCGAATATATATAGGCCAAAAACAATTGTTTTCTTATCTCCTTACTCCAATAAACATAGCTTGCTTCTCAACTAGTCGTAGGCTTGAGAAATCAACAACATTGTAATTCATGAGGAAATCAAGAGGTCTTTTTCGTGAAAGTTGAGACAATGCATCTAGTTTGATATCTTTGGCTAAAGTCAAAGGTTGAGAGATTCTTACTCTCAAAGTTTTCCACTCTAAAACAGGAGAAAATCATTCTCATGTTCACCAAATAGGCTCGAGCCACAATTATGTAGAAACATGTGTATGGACACTTAAGCCTTCATAAGGACTACTAGTGGTAGGACATGGCTTTTAGATGTCTTCTAAGTATGTGAGAGAAAGGTCAACTTTTGCATCAAACCAATCATAAGATACTATACCATCCATCATTGTACATTGATGTTTAACATGAGTATGCTAGGAGCTAACATCTTGGAGCGGATTCATCTAGTGCTCCAATTCCAAGGTGGGCAAAGGCATTCATGACTTGAGAAGACATCTAACCTAAGGTTCATGTGCATGAATGGCTCCAACATGGATGCATCCTATGCCATTTACAACGTGACGTTTGGTTGGCTTAAAACATCAAGAACATACGACATGCATGGGATGGCTAGGTACCATCAAACTTGCATGGGATGGCAGGTACCCTAGAATTTGCCATCTGTAGAGAACATTGGAAATGCCAAACATTTATGATGTGATAGGGGCTATAGCTTTGAAAACACCACTAAATGCGAAGCATTTATTATCTGATAGAGGCTAGAGTTTTGGGAATACTCCTACGGGTGGGTTCACACCACCCACCTTGACACCCTCCAAAAGTGGAGAGGAGAGTCGTCCTCCTACGTGGCCCAATGGGAGAGGAAGGCCCATACGCTTGACACAGAAAAAGGTGTCCGAGTTGTGAAGCCTGCCCATACTATGGGTGGCCATCCAAAAAAATGTTGTGAATTTGCATCTACTAGTGATTAAACCTTGGCAACTTGCCCCACTAAAAGATAGCCTTTCCACTACACCAATCATACCTTCTTGTAACTTAATGGTATCTTTTTAGTAAGAGCTAAAGCAGGTTGGTGTGAACCACAACACTTACTCGGACATCCTCTTTTCCTTTTGCTCCTCCAAGGTCGGGCGGGTGATGTGAACCCAGCCTACGTTCCACATTGCTTCCTTTGACAGGGCGACAACCCGGGATCATTACTTGTGGCATGGTCATAACTTTTACAATGTTATTGACAACAAAGGATCATTAAATACACGATGGGCACATGAAATGTTTGCAAAATTCTCCTCTAGATCAATTGTAGATACAAACATACATGAAATGGACTAGAAATCTTTGGTGGGTATCAAAAAGGAAGTCGGGGAGGCCATAACCAATCTAGGTGTCAAGTATGATAGTCACATGTGTGTGCTACTTTGGCAGAACATTTTCAGGGTGTTGCCATGGGAAATGCGTAGGCAAGTGTTTCGAGAAATGAAGTCTTAGATTGGGTTCCAACACACCACCACCTCTACCATGGCAAACTACTTTAGTACTTCTCTGTCTAAGAGGACTCTAACAAAACCTTGATAGGCCTTGCCAAAGAGGGTTTCCATTGGAATATGGGAAGATAGACCATTGCCACACTGTTTGTTTGACAACACCCTGCACAAGAGGCTTTGCATCTCGTAGGCAGGATATGGGGATGGCCTCCATGTGAGTATAAGATGGGGAATTTGGGATGGATGTTCTCTTTGTACATCAATTTCAAAGAACACGCGGTGCAAGAAGAGCACAGTCCATTGCCGAGCAACTTTGAGTGTTCATCGGTGGTGTTTGGCGGGAACAGAGCACAAAGGGGTCCCTCCATGCAACTGTTATTGGCTATTGGTAGGAGCGCCCATCCTTGGCCAAGGCAAGTCTCCCTGCCTACATAGAGAGGAGTGACGCACAATTCGGTGTTCTCCTGAACGCTCTAGAGGCAAGGGTATTAGTACACATGATGATGATGATGATGATGATGATGATGATGATGCACGGCATTCCATTAAGCCCCCTCTCCGGTCTTGTGCAAAAATCACACGCTTCCCTTGGCTTGCTTTTCGCCATAGCCATAGCCATAGCCATAGCCATCGCCATCGCCATCGCCATCGTCATTGCCAGCTGCAAAGCCTGCTTTGTTGCGGAGATTCTCCTTGTCCACCTGGATCCTGGATGCACTCGTTCATCAACTTGCTTCCCTCGCAAGTTCACACATCATCAATGCCTCTCGCTAATAATCGCAACCTTCCTCCTTTCGTGCCAAAATCTGAGCAAATCTTGTCCGTGGATCACCGAGTGCCCAAATTTGAGTAAACCGGACTGTCCCCGGATGTGTAGTGCCAAATGGGGGGTCTCTCTTCCTTCTCCCGCCATGGATTCCATTGAATTTACTCCCTTCTTCACTCCCATCCCTCCGGCTTCTTGCCCGCAACGGACATTTCAGTTTCCAATCGTTCATTTTCTTGATGGCCAAAGTCCTCTTGGCGTCCAGATCAGCAGAGCCACTTCTCTAGAGAGGTGCAAATTACTGTAGACTGTTGCTGTAGACTCTATCTTCAGATCCGGACACAATCCCTACCAAAGTGTGTCCACCCGATGCCGGCCTGAAAAGATGGCTCTCATGGAAGCAAGGTTGCCAGAGAGCGTGGAGGAAAATGATACTGCTAGAGGCTGGAACTTGTGTAGAAGGCCCTGGTGGGAACAGGTGACCATTCAAAATCATCGCTCCACACCAGCTACGAGCCCCCGATGGCAGGACGGTGGTAACTGCAGCGACGCTCCAACCCCATCCCAGTCTGTTGGAGCCATTGCCAAAGCCTTTCTTTTTCAAAGGCGAAGGCTTCGGTTAGACCCAGACAAGAATCTTTACTTTCCATGTGAGTAGCAGCTGCTGCATTGTTTACCGAAATTCAAGAACCAGATCAAATGCCAGCGTGCTTTCAATATGATTTTATGGGGCTCGTACGGAATTGGTCCTTAGTGAGTATTCCTGGAAAAAATGTTTCGCAAGAGTCGTACTGAAGGCCTAGGGCTATGTAGTTCTTCCAGAATCTCAGACGAAGGGTTTCTGCGACGGTTGTAATGACCCGTTTTTCCTATTCTTCATTGTAGATGAACCAGGAAAGCAGGCAACAAGTGCGATCCGTATAAAGAACGCAAGCCGCTCGCACGTTGCATTTAAAGTAAGGAACAGTAACTTAAATGTTGGCATCCTCTAGCGCTCGGTTTGTAAAGGAAGAATGGGATTCTTTGTGACAACCATGTACTGAATTGTGGTTACTTGTTGCAGTTTCAAACGACCGCTCCCAAAAGTTGTTTTATGCGCCCTCCCAATGGCGTTCTCTCTCCGGGGCAATCTATAGTGGCAACTGGTGAGGTCTACTGTTTGTTTCTCAAATATGAATGCCTTTTAACATCTGCCATTACATTGCATTACAAAACTCCACATCAAATAATAATTTTATTGGCCGGGTATTTTCATACCTGTGTAGTTGTCAAATTTATCGAGCACCCAGAGCGAACTCACAGAAAGCAGCCCAAGGATAAATTTAAGATTGTCAGTCTCAAAGTGGTGGAAGGAGCCGAATTCACTCCAGAACTGGTACGTCCAGCTGCTGTCGGTTGCGTTTGATTTTCACGTTGCAGCTATCTTTTTGCCAATCATTTTACTTTTGCTTATTAGTTAGTGACTAGAATAATTGTACAGATGATTTCTTGAAATCAAGATAGAGCAGTTTTGCACACTTTGCTAGCTTACCTTTGCCGTTTAAATATTATTTTGGAAGTCAAGTTTGAGGAGCAGAAGGTGCTCGTTGCTGTGGAACAGATCCTTCGTGTTCATTTCTTAGATCCAGAGCAGCCTTCCGCCGTGAGTTTTTAGACTTTAGACAAGTCTGTGTCTTTTTT